>NW_028246964.1:0-55832 GCF_964263255.1 Lissotriton vulgaris
GAAAAAGTAATAACTCATATCCAACCGTCATTTAAAGTCAAAAGATTAAATGTTAAAATTTCATCAATATTGACCATTTTTTCAACGTTCGACTGGTCCAGGGTCATCGTTTTTTATCAGAAAATTGATTTTTTGGACCCTACCAAAAATGATTCAAAATGTCATTTGGATCGGGCCTCATGTTGAATAACCACTTTTTAAACCCTCACAGTGACCAAAATTGCCATTTTTACAGAGTTTTGCTTACTCAAAATCTTCAATTTTGACCAATTTCAGGCACAGAAATGACTTTAAACACACTTATTTTAGTTGAAAAAGTAATAACTCACATCCAACCGTCATTTAAAGTCAAAAGATTAAATGTTAAAATTTCATCAATATTGACCATTTTTTCAACGTTCGACTGGTCCGGGGTCATCGTTTTTCATCAGAAAATTGATTTTTTGGACTCTACCAAAAATGATTCAAAATGTCATTTGGATCGGGCCTCATGTTGAATAACCACTTTTTAAACCCTCACAGTGACCAAAATTGCCATTTTTACAGAGTTTTGCTTACTCAAAATCTTCAATTTTGACCAATTTCAGGCACAGAAATGACTTTAAACACACTTATTTTAGTTGAAAAAGTAATAACTCACATCCAACCGTCATTTAAAGTCAAAAGATTAAATGTTAAAATTTCATCAATATTGACCATTTTTTCAACGTTCGACTGGTCCGGGGTCATCGTTTTTCATCAGAAAATTGATTTTTTGGACTCTACCAAAAATGATTCAAAATGTCATTTGGATCGGGCCTCATGTTGAATAACCACTTTTTAAACCCTCACAGTGACCAAAATTGCCATTTTTACAGAGTTTTGCTTACTCAAAATCTTCAATTTTGACCAATTTCAGGCACAGAAATGACTTTAAACACACTTATTTTAGTTGAAAAAGTAATAACTCACATCCAACCGTCATTTAAAGTCAAAAGATTAAATGTTAAAATTTCATCAATATTGACCATTTTTTGAACGTTCGACTGGTCCGGGGTCATCGTTTTTCATCAGAAAATTGATTTTTTGGACTCTACCAAAAATGATTCAAAATGTCATTTGGATCGGGCCTCATGTTGAATAACCACTTTTTAAACCCTCACAGTGACCAAAATTGCCATTTTTACAGAGTTTTGCTTACTCAAAATCTTCAATTTTGACCAATTTCAGGCACAGAAATGACTTTAAACACACTTATTTTAGTTGAAAAAGTAATAACTCACATCCAACCGTCATTTAAAGTGAAAAGATTAAATGTTAAAATTTCATCAATATTGACCATTTTTTCAACGTTCGACTGGTCCGGGGTCATCGTTTTTCATCAGAAAATTGATTTTTTGGACTCTACCAAAAATGATTCAAAATGTCATTTGGATCGGGCCTCATGTTGAATAACCACTTTTTAAACCCTCACAGTGACCAAAACTGCCATTTTTACAGAGTTTTGCTTACTCAAAATCTTCAATTTTGACCAATTTCAGGCACAGAAATGACTTTAAACACACTTATTTTAGTTGAAAAAGTAATAACTCACATCCAACCGTCATTTAAAGTCAAAAGATGAAATGTTAAAATTTCATCAATATTGACCATTTTTTCAACGTTCGACTGGTCCGGGGTCATCGTTTTTCATCAGAAAAAGGATTTTTTGGACTCTACCAAAAATGATTCAAAATGTCATTTGGATCGGGCCTCATGTTGAATAACCACTTTTTAAACCCTCACAGTGACCAAAATTGCCATTTTTACAGAGTTTTGCTTACTCAAAATCTTCAATTTTGACCAATTTCAGGCACAGAAATGACTTTAAACACACTTATTTTAGTTGAAAAAGTAATAACTCACATACAACCGTCATTTAAAGTGAAAAGATTAAATGTTAAAATTTCATCAATATTGACCATTTTTTCAACGTTCGACTGGTCCGGGGTCATCGTTTTTCATCAGAAAATGGATTTTTTGGACTCTACCAAAAATGATTCAAAATGTCATTTGGATCGGGCCTCACGTTGAATAACCACTTTTTAAACCCTCACAGTGACCAAAATTGCCATTTTTACAGAGTTTTGCTTACTCAAAATCTTCAATTTTGACCAATTTCAGGCACAGAAATGACTTTAAACACACTTATTTTAGTTGAAAAAGTAATAACTCACATCCAACCGTCATTTAAAGTGAAAAGATTAAATATTAAAATTTCATCAATATTGACCATTTTTTCAACGTTCGACTGGTCCGGGGTCATCGTTTTTCATCAGAAAATTGATTTTTTGGACTCTACCAAAAATGATTCAAAATGTCATTTGGATCGGGCCTCATGTTGAATAACCACTTTTTAAACCCTCACAGTGACCAAAACTGCCATTTTTACAGAGTTTTGCTTACTCAAAATCTTCAATTTTGACCAATTTCAGGCACAGAAATGACTTTAAACACACTTATTTTAGTTGAAAAAGTAATAACTCACATCCAACCGTCATTTAAAGTGAAAAGATGAAATGTTAAAATTTCATCAATATTGACCATTTTTTCAACGTTCGACTGGTCCGGGGTCATCGTTTTTCATCAGAAAAAGGATTTTTTGGACTCTACCAAAAATGATTCAAAATGTCATTTGGATCGGGCCTCATGTTGAATAACCACTTTTTAAACCCTCACAGTGACCAAAATTGCCATTTTTACAGAGTTTTGCTTACTCAAAATCTTCAATTTTGACCAATTTCAGGCACAGAAATGACTTTAAACACACTTATTTTAGTTGAAAAAGTAATAACTCACATCCAACCGTCATTTAAAGTCAAAAGATTAAATGTTAAAATTTCATCAATATTGACCATTTTTTCAACGTTCGACTGGTCCGGGGTCATCGTTTTTCATCAGAAAATGGATTTTTTGGACTCTACCAAAAATGATTCAAAATGTCATTTGGATCAGGCCTCATGTTGAATAACCACTTTTTAAACACTCACAGTGACCAAAACTGCCATTTTTACAGAGTTTTGCTTACTCAAAATCTTCAATTTTGACCAATTTCAGGCACAGAAATGACTTTAAACACACTTATTTTAGTTGAAAAAGTAATAACTCACATCCAACCGTCATTTAAAGTGAAAAGATTAAATATTAAAATTTCATCAATATTGACCATTTTTTCAACGTTCGACTGGTCCGGGGTCATCGTTTTTCATCAGAAAATTGATTTTTTGGACTCTACCAAAAATGATTCAAAATGTCATTTGGATCGGGCCTCATGTTGAATAACCACTTTTTAAACCCTCACAGTGACCAAAACTGCCATTTTTACAGAGTTTTGCTTACTCAAAATCTTCAATTTTGACCAATTTCAGGCACAGAAATGACTTTAAACACACTTATTTTAGTTGAAAAAGTAATAACTCACATCCAACTGTCATTTAAAGTCAAAAGATTAAATGTTAAAATTTCATCAATATTGACCATTTTTTCAACGTTCGACTGGTCCGGGGTCATCGTTTTTCATCAGAAAATTGATTTTTTGGACTCTACCAAAAATGATTCAAAATGTCATTTGGATCGGGCCTCATGTTGAATAACCACTTTTTAAACCCTCACAGTGACCAAAACTGCCATTTTTACAGAGTTTTGCTTACTCAAAATCTTCAATTTTGACCAATTTCAGGCACAGAAATGACTTTAACACCTTGGCTGCTAGGTGTTTTCCCCTCCTGTGCTGGAAATTGCTATTTTACTTTTTTTATGACGAGCTCAGCTCGTCATCAGCACAGCTCAACTGTGCATCATGACGAGCTGAGCTCGTCATGAGCATCGAAAGGGTTAAACACACTTATTTTAGTTGAAAAAGTAATAACTCACATCCAACCGTCATTTAAAGTCAAAAGATTAAATGTTAAAATTTCATCAATATTGACCATTTTTTCAACGTTCGACTGGTCCGGGGTCATCGTTTTTCATCAGAAAATTGATTTTTTGGACTCTACAAAAAATGATTCAAAATGTCATTTGGATCGGGCCTCATGTTGAATAACCACTTTTTAAACCCTCACAGTGACCAAAATTGCCATTTTTACTGAGTTTTGCTTACTCAAAATCTTCAATTTTGACCAATTTCAGGCACAGAAATGACTTTAAACACACTTATTTTAGTTGAAAAAGTAATAACTCACATCCAACCGTCATTTAAAGTCAAAAGATTAAATGTTAAAATTTCATCAATATTGACCATTTTTTCAACGTTCGACTGGTCCGGGGTCATCGTTTTTCATCAGAAAATTGATTTTTTGGACTCTACCAAAAATGATTCAAAATGTCATTTGGATCGGGCCTCATGTTGAATAACCACTTTTTAAACCCTCACAGTGACCAAAACTGCCATTTTTACAGAGTTTTGCTTACTCAAAATCTTCAATTTTGACCAATTTCAGGCACAGAAATGACTTTAAACACACTTATTTTAGTTGAAAAAGTAATAACTCACATCCAACCGTCATTTAAAGTCAAAAGATTAAATGTTAAAATTTCATCAATATTGACCATTTTTTCAACGTTCGACTGGTCCGGGGTCATCGTTTTTCATCAGAAAATTGATTTTTTGGACTCTACCAAAAATGATTCAAAATGTCATTTGGATCGGGCCTCATGTTGAATAACCACTTTTTAAACCCTCACAGTGACCAAAACTGCCATTTTTACAGAGTTTTGCTTACTCAAAATCTTAAATTTTGACCAATTTCAGGCACAGAAATGACTTTAAACATACTTATTTTAGTTGAAAAAGTAATAACTCACATCCAACCGTCATTTAAAGTGAAAAGATTAAATGTTAAAATTTCATCAATATTGACCATTTTTTCAACGTTCGACTGGTCCGGGGTCATCGTTTTTCATCAGAAAATTGATTTTTTGGACTCTACCAAAAATGATTCAAAATGTCATTTGGATCGGGCCTCATGTTGAATAACCACTTTTTAAACCCTCACAGTGACCAAAACTGCCATTTTTACAGAGTTTTGCTTACTCAAAATCTTCAATTTTGACCAATTTCAGGCACAGAAATGACTTTAACACCTTGGCTGCTAGGTGTTTTCCCCTCCTGTGCTGGAAATTGCTATTTTACTTTTTTTATGACGAGCTCAGCTCGTCATCAGCACAGCTCAACTGTGCATCATGACGAGCTGAGCTCGTCATGAGCATCGAAAGGGTTAAACACACTTATTTTAGTTGAAAAAGTAATAACTCACATCCAACCGTCATTTAAAGTCAAAAGATTAAATGTTAAAATTTCATCAATATTGACCATTTTTTCAACGTTCGACTGGTCCGGGGTCATCGTTTTTCATCAGAAAATTGATTTTTTGGACTCTACAAAAAATGATTCAAAATGTCATTTGGATCGGGCCTCATGTTGAATAACCACTTTTTAAACCCTCACAGTGACCAAAATTGCCATTTTTACAGAGTTTTGCTTACTCAAAATCTTCAATTTTGACCAATTTCAGGCACAGAAATGACTTTAAACACACTTATTTTAGTTGAAAAAGTAATAACTCACATCCAACCGTCATTTAAAGTCAAAAGATTAAATGTTAAAATTTCATCAATATTGACCATTTTTTCAACGTTCGACTGGTCCGGGGTCATCGTTTTTCATCAGAAAATGGATTTTTTGGACTCTACCAAAAATGATTCAAAATGTCATTTGGATCAGGCCTCATGTTGAATAACCACTTTTTAAACCCTCACAGTGACCAAAACTGCCATTTTTACAGAGTTTTGCTTACTCAAAATCTTCAATTTTGACCAATTTCAGGCACAGAAATGACTTTAAACACACTTATTTTAGTTGAAAAAGTAATAACTCACATCCAACTGTCATTTAAAGTCAAAAGATTAAATGTTAAAATTTCATCAATATTGACCATTTTTTCAACGTTCGACTGGTCCGGGGTCATCGTTTTTCATTAGAAAATTGATTTTTTGGACTCTACCAAAAATGATTCAAAATGTCATTTGGATCGGGCCTCATGTTGAATAACCACTTTTTAAACCCTCACAGTGACCAAAATTGCCATTTTTACTGAGTTTTGCTTACTCAAAATCTTCAATTTTGACCAATTTCAGGCACAGAAATGACTTTAAACACACTTATTTTAGTTGAAAAAGTAATAACTCACATCCAACCGTCATTTAAAGTGAAAAGATTAAATGTTAAAATTTCATCAATATTGACCATTTTTTCAATGTTCGACTGGTCCGGGGTCATCGTTTTTCATTAGAAAATTGATTTTTTGGACTCTACCAAAAATGATTCAAAATGTCATTTGGATCGGGCCTCATGTTGAATAACCACTTTTTAAACCCTCACAGTGACCAAAACTGCAATTTTTACAGAGTTTTGCTTACTCAAAATCTTCAATTTTGACCAATTTCAGGCACAGAAATGACCAGTCGAACGTTGAAAAAATGGTCAATATTGATGAAATTTTAATATTTAATCTTTTGACTTTAAATGACGGTTGGATGTGAGTTATTACTTTTTTAACTAAAATAAGTGTGTTTAAAGTCATTTCTGTGCCTGAAATTGGTCAAAATTGAAGATTTTGAGTAAGCAAAACTCTGTAAAAATGGCAGTTTTGGTCACTGTGAGGGTTTAAAAAGTGGTTATTCAACATGAGGCCCGATCCAAATGACATTTTGAATCATTTTTGGTAGAGTCCAAAAAATCAATTTTCTGATGAAAAACGATGACCCCGGACCAGTCGAACATTGAAAAAATGGTCAATATTGATGAAATTTTAACATTTAAACTTTTGACTTTAAATGACGGTTGGATGTGAGTTATTACTTTTTCAACTAAAATAAGTGTGTTTAAAGTCATTTCTGTGCCTGAAATTGGTCAAAATTGAAGATTTTGAGTAAGCAAAACTCCATAAAAATGGCAATTTTGGTCACTGTGAGGGTTTAAAAAGTGGTTATTCAACATGAGGCCCGATCCAAATGACATTTTGAATCATTTTTGGTAGAGTCCAAAAAATCAATTTTCTGATGAAAAACGATGACCCCGGACCAGTCAAACGTTGAAAAAATGGTCAATATTGATGAAATTTTAATATTTAATCTTTTGACTTTAAATGACGGTTGGATGTGAGTTATTACTTTTTCAACTAAAATAAGTGTGTTTAAAGTCATTTCTGTGCCTGAAATTGGTCAAAATTGAAGATTTTGAGTAAGCAAAACTCTGTAAAAATTGCAGTTTTGGTCACTGTGAGGGTTTAAAAAGTGGTTATTCAACATGAGGCCTGATCCAAATGACATTTTGAATCATTTTTGGTAGAGTCCAAAAAATCAATTTTCTGATGAAAAACGATGACCCCGGACCAGTCGAACGTTGAAAAAATGGTCAATATTGATGAAATTTTAACATTTAATCTTTTGACTTTAAATGACGGTTGGATGTGAGTTATTACTTTTTCAACTAAATTAAGTGTGTTTAAAGTCATTTCTGTGCCTGAAATTGGTCAAAATTGAAGATTTTGAGTAAGCAAAACTCTGTAAAAATGGCAGTTTTGGTCACTGTGAGGGTTTAAAAAGTGGTTATTCAACATGAGGCCCGATCCAAATGACATTTTGAATCATTTTTGGTAAAGTCCAAAAAATCAATTTTCTGATGAAAAACGATGACCCCGGACCAGTCGAACGTTGCAAAAATGGTCAATATTGATGAAATTTTAATATTTAATCTTTTGACTTTAAATGACGGTTGGATGTGAGTTATTACTTTTTCAACTAAAATAAGTGTGTTTAAAGTCATTTCTGTGCCTGAAATTGGTCAAAATTGAAGATTTTGAGTAAGCAAAACTCTGTAAAAATGGCAATTTTGGTCACTGTGAGGGTTTAAAAAGTGGTTATTCAACATGAGGCCCGATCCAAATGACATTTTGAATCATTTTTGGTAGAGTCCAAAAAATCAATTTTCTGATGAAAAACGATGACCCCGGACCAGTCGAACGTTGAAAAAATGGTCAATATTGATGAAATTTTAATATTTAATCTTTTGACTTTAAATGACGGTTGGATGTGAGTTATTACTTTTTCAACTAAAATAAGTGTGTTTAAAGTCATTTCTGTGCCTGAAATTGGTCAAAATTGAAGATTTTGAGTAAGCAAAACTCTGTAAAAATTGCAGTTTTGGTCACTGTGAGGGTTTAAAAAGTGGTTATTCAACATGAGGCCCGATCCAAATGACATTTTGAATCATTTTTGGTAGAGTCCAAAAAATCAATTTTCTGATGAAAAACGATGACCCCGGACCAGTCGAACGTTGAAAAAATGGTCAATATTGATGAAATTTTAACATTTAATCTTTTGACTTTAAATGACGGCTGGATGTGAGTTATTACTTTTTCAACTAAAATAAGTGTGTTTAAAGTCATTTCTGTGCCTGAAATTGGTCAAAATTGAAGATTTTGAGTAAGCAAAACTCTGTAAAAATGGCAGTTTTGGTCACTGTGAGGGTTTAAAAAGTGGTTATTCAACATGAGGCCTGATCCAAATGACATTTTGAATCATTTTTGTTAGAGTCCAAAAAATCAATTTTCTGATGAAAAACGATGACCCCGGACCAGTCGAACGTTGAAAAAATGGTCAATATTGATGAAATTTTAACATTTAATCTTTTGACTTTAAATGACGGTTGGATGTGAGTTATTACTTTTTCAACTAAAATAAGTGTGTTTAAAGTCATTTCTGTGCCTGAAATTGGTCAAAATTGAAGATTTTGAGTAAGCAAAACTCTGTAAAAATGGCAATTTTGGTCACTGTGAGGGTTTAAAAAGTGGTTATTCAACATGAGGCCCGATCCAAATGACATTTTGAATCATTTTTGGTAGAGTCCAAAAAACCAATTTTCTGATGAAAAACGATGACCCCGGACCAGTCAAACGTTGAAAAAATGGTCAATATTGATGAAATTTTAATATTTAATCTTTTGACTTTAAATGACGGTTGGATGTGAGTTATTACTTTTTCAACTAAAATAAGTGTGTTTAAAGTCATTTCTGTGCCTGAAATTGGTCAAAATTGAAGATTTTGAGTAAGCAAAACTCTGTAAAAATGGCAGTTTTGGTCACTGTGAGGGTTTAAAAAGTGGTTATTCAACATGAGGCCCGATCCAAATGACATTTTGAATTATTTTTTGTAGAGTCCAAAAAATCAATTTTCTGATGAAAAACGATGACCCCGGACCAGTCGAACGTTGAAAAAATGGTCAATATTGATGAAATTTTAACATTTAATCTTTTGACTTTAAATGACGGTTGGATGTGAGTTATTACTTTTTCAACTAAAATAAGTGTGTTTAAAGTCATTTCTGTGCCTGAAATTGGTCAAAATTGAAGATTTTGAGTAAGCAAAACTCTGTAAAAATGGCAATTTTGGTCACTGTGAGGGTTTAAAAAGTGGTTATTCACCATGAGGCCCGATCCAAATGACAATTTGAATCATTTTTGGTAGAGTCCAAAAAATCAATTTTCTGATGAAAAACGATGACCCCGGACCAGTCGAACGTTGAAAAAATGGTCAATATTGATGAAATTTTAACATTTAATCTTTTGACTTTAAATGATGGTTGGATGTGAGTTATTACTTTTTCAACTAAAATAAGTGTGTTCTTCATCAGAAAATTGATTTTTTGGACTCTACCAAAAATGATTCAAAATGTCATTTGGATCGGGCCTCATGTTGAATAACCACTTTTTAAACCCTCACAGTGCCCAAAATTGCCATTTTTACAGAGTTTTGCTTACTCAAAATCTTCAATTTTGACCAATTTCAGGCACAGAAATGACTTTAAACACACTTATTTTAGTTGAAAAAGTAATAACTCACATCCAACCGTCATTTAAAGTCAAAAGATTAAATGTTAAAATTTCATCAATATTGACCATTTTTTCAACGTTCGACTGGTCCGGGGTCATCGTTTTTCATCAGAAAATTGATTTTTTGGACTCTACCAAAAATGATTCAAAATGTCATTTGGATCGGGCCTCATGTTGAATAACCACTTTTTAAACCCTCACAGTGACCAAAATTGCCATTTTTACAGAGTTTTGCTTACTCAAAATCTTCAATTTTGACCAATTTCAAGCACAGAAATGACTTTAAACACACTTATTTTAGTTGAAAAAGTAATAACTCACATCCAACCGTCATTTAAAGTCAAAAGATTAAATGTTAAAATTTCATCAATATTGACCATTTTTTCAACGTTCGACTGGTCCGGGGTCATCGTTTTTCATCAGAAAATTGATTTTTTGGACTCTACCAAAAATGATTCAAAATGTCATTTGGATCGGGCCTCATGTTGAATAACCACTTTTTAAACCCTCACAGTGACCAAAATTGCCATTTTTACAGAGTTTTGCTTACTCAAAATCTTCAATTTTGACCAATTTCAGGCACAGAAATGACTTTAAACACACTTATTTTAGTTGAAAAAGTAATAACTCACATCCAACCGTCATTTAAAGTCAAAAGATTAAATGTTAAAATTTCATCAATATTGACCATTTTTTCAACGTTCGACTGGTCCGGGGTCATCGTTTTTCATCAGAAAATGGATTTTTTGGACTCTACCAAAAATGATTCAAAATGTCATTTGGATCAGGCCTCATGTTGAATAACCACTTTTTAAACCCTCACAGTGACCAAAATTGCCATTTTTACAGAGTTTTGCTTACTCAAAATCTTCAATTTTGACCAATTTCAGGCACAGAAATGACTTTAAACACACTTATTTTAGTTGAAAAAGTAATAACTCACATCCAACCGTCATTTAAAGTCAAAAGAATAAATGTTAAAATTTCATCAATATTGACCATTTTTTCAACGTTCGACTGGTCCGGGGTCATCGTTTTTCATCAGAAAATTGATTTTTTGGACTCTACCAAAAATGATTCAAAATGTCATTTGGATCGGGCCTCATGTTGAATAACCACTTTTTAAACCCTCACAGTGACCAAAACTGCCATTTTTACAGAGTTTTGCTTACTCAAAATCTTCAATTTTGACCAATTTCAGGCACAGAAATGACTTTAAACACACTTATTTTAGTTGAAAAAGTAATAACTCACATCCAACCGTCATTTAAAGTCAAAAGATTAAATGTTAAAATTTCATCAATATTGACCATTTTTTCAACGTTCGACTGGTCCGGGGTCATCGTTTTTCATCAGAAAATTGATTTTTTGGACTCTACCAAAAATGATTCAAAATGTCATTTGGATCGGGCCTCATGTTGAATAACCACTTTTTAAACCCTCACAGTGACCAAAATTGCCATTTTTACAGAGTTTTGCTTACTCAAAATCTTCAATTTTGACCAATTTCAGGCACAGAAATGACTTTAAACACACTTATTTTAGTTGAAAAAGTAATAACTCACATCCAACTGTCATTTAAAGTCAAAAGATTAAATGTTAAAATTTCATCAATATTGACCATTTTTTCAACGTTCGACTGGTCCGGGGTCATCGTTTTTCATTAGAAAATTGATTTTTTGGACTCTACCAAAAATGATTCAAAATGTCATTTGGATCGGGCCTCATGTTGAATAACCACTTTTTAAACCCTCACAGTGACCAAAATTGCCATTTTTACTGAGTTTTGCTTACTCAAAATCTTCAATTTTGACCAATTTCAGGCACAGAAATGACTTTAAACACACTTATTTTAGTTGAAAAAGTAATAACTCACATCCAACCGTCATTTAAAGTGAAAAGATTAAATGTTAAAATTTCATCAATATTGACCATTTTTTCAATGTTCGACTGGTCCGGGGTCATCGTTTTTCATCAGAAAATTGATTTTTTGGACTCTACCAAAAATGATTCAAAATGTCATTTGGATCGGGCCTCATGTTGAATAACCACTTTTTAAACCCTCACAGTGACCAAAATTGCCATTTTTACAGAGTTTTGCTTACTCAAAATCTTCAATTTTGACCAATTTCAGGCACAGAAATGACTTTAAACACACTTTTTTTATTTGAAAAAGTAATAACTCACATCCAACCGTCATTTAAAGTCAAAAGATTAAATGTTAAAATTTCATCAATATTGACCATTTTTTCAACGTTCGACTGGTCCGGGGTCATCGTTTTTCATCAGAAAATTGATTTTTTGGACTCTACCAAAAATGATTCAAAATGTCATTTGGATCAGGCCTCATGTTGAATAACCACTTTTTAAACCCTCACAGTGACCAAAATTGCCATTTTTACAGAGTTTTGCTTACTCAAAATCTTCAATTTTGACCAATTTCAAGCACAGAAATGACTTTAAACACACTTATTTTAGTTGAAAAAGTAATAACTCACATCCAACCATCATTTAAAGTCAAAAGATTAAATGTTAAAATTTCATCAATATTGACCATTTTTTCAACGTTCGACTGGTCCGGGGTCATCGTTTTTCATCAGAAAATGGATTTTTTGGACTCTACCAAAAATGATTCAAAATGTCATTTGGATCGGGCCTCATGTTGAATAACCACTTTTTAAACCCTCACAGTGACCAAAACTGCCATTTTTACAGAGTTTTGCTTACTCAAAATCTTCAATTTTGACCAATTTCAGGCACAGAAATGACCAGTCGAACGTTGAAAAAATGGTCAATATTGATGAAATTTTAATATTTAATCTTTTGACTTTAAATGACGGTTGGATGTGAGTTATTACTTTTTTAACTAAAATAAGTGTGTTTAAAGTCATTTCTGTGCCTGAAATTGGTCAAAATTGAAGATTTTGAGTAAGCAAAACTCTGTAAAAATGGCAGTTTTGGTCACTGTGAGGGTTTAAAAAGTGGTTATTCAACATGAGGCCTGGTCCAAATGACATTTTGAATCATTTTTGTTAGAGTCCAAAAAATCAATTTTCTGATGAAAAACGATGACCCCGGACCAGTCGAACGTTGAAAAAATGGTCATATTGATGACATTTTAACATTTAATCTTTTGACTTTAAATGACGGCTGGATGTGAGTTATTACTTTTTCAACTAAAATAAGTGTGTTTAAAGTCATTTCTGTGCCTGAAATTGGTCAAAATTGAAGATTTTGAGTAAGCAAAACTCTGTAAAAATGGCAGTTTTGGTCACTGTGAGGGTTTAAAAAGTGGTTATTCAACATGAGGCCTGGTCCAAATGACATTTTGAATCATTTTTGTTAGAGTCCAAAAAATCAATTTTCTGATGAAAAACGATGACCCCGGACCAGTCGAACGTTGAAAAAATGGTCAATATTGATGAAATTTTAACATTTAATCTTTTGACTTTAAATGACGGTTGGATGTGAGGTATTACTTTTTCAACTAAAATAAGTGTGTTTAAAGTCATTTCTGTGCCTGAAATTGGTCAAAATTGAAGATTTTGAGTAAGCAAAACTCTGTAAAAATGGCAATTTTGGTCACTGTGAGGGTTTAAAAAGTGGTTATTCAACATGAGGCCCGATCCAAATGACATTTTGAATCATTTTTGGTAGAGTCCAAAAAATCAATTTTCTGATGAAAAACGATGACCCGGACCAGTCAAACGTTGAAAAAATGGTCAATATTGATGAAATTTTAATATTTAATCTTTTGACTTTAAATGACGGTTGGATGTGAGTTATTACTTTTTCAACTAAAATAAGTGTGTTTAAAGTCATTTCTGTGCCTGAAATTGGTCAAAATTGAAGATTTTGAGTAAGCAAAACTCTGTAAAAATGGCAGTTTTGGTCACTGTGAGGGTTTAAAAAGTGGTTATTCAACATGAGGCCCGATCCAAATGACATTTTGAATTATTTTTTGTAGAGTCCAAAAAATCAATTTTCTGATGAAAAACGATGACCCCGGACCAGTCGAACGTTGAAAAAATGGTCAATATTGATGAAATTTTAACATTTAATCTTTTGACTTTAAATGATGGTTGGATGTGAGTTATTACTTTTTCAACTAAAATAAGTGTGTTTAAAGTCATTTCTGTGCCTGAAATTGGTCAAAATTGAAGATTTTGAGTAAGCAAAACTCTGTAAAAATGGCAATTTTGGTCACTGTGAGGGTTTAAAAAGTGGTTATTCAACATGAGGCCCGATCCAAATGACAATTTGAATCATTTTTGGTAGAGTCCAAAAAATCAATTTTCTGATGAAAAACGATGACCCCGGACCAGTCGAACGTTGAAAAAATGGTCAATATTGATGAAATTTTAACATTTAATCTTTTGACTTTAAATGATGGTTGGATGTGAGTTATTACTTTTTCAACTAAAATAAGTGTGTTCTTCATCAGAAAATTGATTTTTTGGACTCTACCAAAAATGATTCAAAATGTCCTTTGGATCGGGCCTCATGTTGAATAACCACTTTTTAAACCCTCACAGTGACCAAAATTGCCATTTTTACAGAGTTTTGCTTACTCAAAATCTTCAATTTTGACCAATTTCAGGCACAGAAATGACTTTAAACACACTTATTTTAGTTGAAAAAGTAATAACTCACATCCAACCGTCATTTAAAGTCAAAAGATTAAATGTTAAAATTTCATCAATATTGACCATTTTTTCAACGTTCGACTGGTCCGGGGTCATCGTTTTTCATCAGAAAATTGATTTTTTGGACTCTACCAAAAATGATTCAAAATGTCATTTGGATCGGGCCTCATGTTGAATAACCACTTTTTAAACCCTCACAGTGACCAAAATTGCCATTTTTACAGAGTTTTGCTTACTCAAAATCTTCAATTTTGACCAATTTCAAGCACAGAAATGACTTTAAACACACTTATTTTAGTTGAAAAAGTAATAACTCACATCCAACCGTCATTTAAAGTCAAAAGATTAAATGTTAAAATTTCATCAATATTGACCATTTTTTCAACGTTCGACTGGTCCGGGGTCATCGTTTTTCATCAGAAAATTGATTTTTTGGACTCTACCAAAAATGATTCAAAATGTCATTTGGATCGGGCCTCATGTTGAATAACCACTTTTTAAACCCTCACAGTGACCAAAATTGCCATTTTTACAGAGTTTTGCTTACTCAAAATCTTCAATTTTGACCAATTTCAGGCACAGAAATGACCAGTCGAACGTTGAAAAAATGGTCAATATTGATGAAATTTTAATATTTAATCTTTTGACTTTAAATGACGGTTGGATGTGAGTTATTACTTTTTTAACTAAAATAAGTGTGTTTAAAGTCATTTCTGTGCCTGAAATTGGTCAAAATTGAAGATTTTGAGTAAGCAAAACTCTGTAAAAATGGCAGTTTTGGTCACTGTGAGGGTTTAAAAAGTGGTTATTCAACATGAGGCCTGGTCCAAATGACATTTTGAATCATTTTTGTTAGAGTCCAAAAAATCAATTTTCTGATGAAAAACGATGACCCCGGACCAGTCGAACGTTGAAAAAATGGTCATATTGATGAAATTTTAACATTTAATCTTTTGACTTTAAATGACGGCTGGATGTGAGTTATTACTTTTTCAACTAAAATAAGTGTGTTTAAAGTCATTTCTGTGCCTGAAATTGGTCAAAATTGAAGATTTTGAGTAAGCAAAACTCTGTAAAAATGGCAGTTTTGGTCACTGTGAGGGTTTAAAAAGTGGTTATTCAACATGAGGCCTGGTCCAAATGACATTTTGAATCATTTTTGTTAGAGTCCAAAAAATCAATTTTCTGATGAAAAACGATGACCCCGGACCAGTCGAACGTTGAAAAAATGGTCAATATTGATGAAATTTTAACATTTAATCTTTTGACTTTAAATGACGGTTGGATGTGAGGTATTACTTTTTCAACTAAAATAAGTGTGTTTAAAGTCATTTCTGTGCCTGAAATTGGTCAAAATTGAAGATTTTGAGTAAGCAAAACTCTGTAAAAATGGCAATTTTGGTCACTGTGAGGGTTTAAAAAGTGGTTATTCAACATGAGGCCCGATCCAAATGACATTTTGAATCATTTTTGGTAGAGTCCAAAAAATCAATTTTCTGATGAAAAACGATGACCCCGGACCAGTCAAACGTTGAAAAAATGGTCAATATTGATGAAATTTTAATATTTAATCTTTTGACTTTAAATGACGGTTGGATGTGAGTTATTACTTTTTCAACTAAAATAAGTGTGTTTAAAGTCATTTCTGTGCCTGAAATTGGTCAAAATTGAAGATTTTGAGTAAGCAAAACTCTGTAAAAATGGCAGTTTTGGTCACTGTGAGGGTTTAAAAAGTGGTTATTCAACATGAGGCCCGATCCAAATGACATTTTGAATTATTTTTTGTAGAGTCCAAAAAATCAATTTTCTGATGAAAAACGATGACCCCGGACCAGTCGAACGTTGAAAAAATGGTCAATATTGATGAAATTTTAACATTTAATCTTTTGACTTTAAATGATGGTTGGATGTGAGTTATTACTTTTTCAACTAAAATAAGTGTGTTTAAAGTCATTTCTGTGCCTGAAATTGGTCAAAATTGAAGATTTTGAGTAAGCAAAACTCTGTAAAAATGGCAATTTTGGTCACTGTGAGGGTTTAAAAAGTGGTTATTCAACATGAGGCCCGATCCAAATGACAATTTGAATCATTTTTGGTAGAGTCCAAAAAATCAATTTTCTGATGAAAAACGATGACCCCGGACCAGTCGAACGTTGAAAAAATGGTCAATATTGATGAAATTTTAACATTTAATCTTTTGACTTTAAATGATGGTTGGATGTGAGTTATTACTTTTTCAACTAAAATAAGTGTGTTCTTCATCAGAAAATTGATTTTTTGGACTCTACCAAAAATGATTCAAAATGTCCTTTGGATCGGGCCTCATGTTGAATAACCACTTTTTAAACCCTCACAGTGACCAAAATTGCCATTTTTACAGAGTTTTGCTTACTCAAAATCTTCAATTTTGACCAATTTCAGGCACAGAAATGACTTTAAACACACTTATTTTAGTTGAAAAAGTAATAACTCACATCCAACCGTCATTTAAAGTCAAAAGATTAAATGTTAAAATTTCATCAATATTGACCATTTTTTCAACGTTCGACTGGTCCGGGGTCATCGTTTTTCATCAGAAAATTGATTTTTTGGACTCTACCAAAAATGATTCAAAATGTCATTTGGATCGGGCCTCATGTTGAATAACCACTTTTTAAACCCTCACAGTGACCAAAATTGCCATTTTTACAGAGTTTTGCTTACTCAAAATCTTCAATTTTGACCAATTTCAAGCACAGAAATGACTTTAAACACACTTATTTTAGTTGAAAAAGTAATAACTCACATCCAACCGTCATTTAAAGTCAAAAGATTAAATGTTAAAATTTCATCAATATTGACCATTTTTTCAACGTTCGACTGGTCCGGGGTCATCGTTTTTCATCAGAAAATTGATTTTTTGGACTCTACCAAAAATGATTCAAAATGTCATTTGGATCGGGCCTCATGTTGAATAACCACTTTTTAAACCCTCACAGTGACCAAAATTGCCATTTTTACAGAGTTTTGCTTACTCAAAATCTTCAATTTTGACCAATTTCAGGCACAGAAATGACTTTAAACACACTTATTTTAGTTGAAAAAGTAATAACTCACATCCAACCGTCATTTAAAGTCAAAAGATTAAATGTTAAAATTTCATCAATATTGACCATTTTTTCAACGTTCGACTGGTCCGGGGTCATCGTTTTTCATCAGAAAATGGATTTTTTGGACTCTACCAAAAATGATTCAAAATGTCATTTGGATCAGGCCTCATGTTGAATAACCACTTTTTAAACCCTCACAGTGACCAAAATAGCCATTTTTACAGAGTTTTGCTTACTCAAAATCTTCAATTTTGACCAATTTCAGGCACAGAAATGACTTTAAACACACTTATTTTAGTTGAAAAAGTAATAACTCACATCCAACCGTCATTTAAAGTCAAAAGAATAAATGTTAAAATTTCATCAATATTGACCATTTTTTCAACGTTCGACTGGTCCGGGGTCATCGTTTTTCATCAGAAAATTGATTTTTTGGACTCTACCAAAAATGATTCAAAATGTCATTTGGATCGGGCCTCATGTTGAATAACCACTTTTTAAACCCTCACAGTGACCAAAACTGCCATTTTTACAGAGTTTTGCTTACTCAAAATCTTCAATTTTGACCAATTTCAGGCACAGAAATGACTTTAAACACACTTATTTTAGTTGAAAAAGTAATAACTCACATCCAACCGTCATTTAAAGTCAAAAGATTAAATGTTAAAATTTCATCAATATTGACCATTTTTTCAACGTTCGACTGGTCCGGGGTCATCGTTTTTCATCAGAAAATTGATTTTTTGGACTCTACCAAAAATGATTTAAAATGTCATTTGGATCGGGCCTCATGTTGAATAACCACTTTTTAAACCCTCACAGTGACCAAAATTGCCATTTTTACAGAGTTTTGCTTACTCACAATCTTCAATTTTGACCAATTTCAGGCACAGAAATGACTTTAAACACACTTATTTTAGTTGAAAAAGTAATAACTCACATCCAACCGTCATTTAAAGTGAAAAGATTAAATATTAAAATTTCATCAATATTGACCATTTTTTTCACGTTCGACTGGTCCGGGGTCATCGTTTTTCATCAGAAAATTGATTTTTTGGACTCTACCAAAAATGATTCAAAATGTCATTTGGATCGGGCCTCATGTTGAATAACCACTTTTTAAACCCTCACAGTGACCAAAACTGCCATTTTTACAGAGTTTTGCTTACTCAAAATCTTAAATTTTGACCAATTTCAGGCACAGAAATGACTTTAAACATACTTATTTTAGTTGAAAAAGTAATAACTCACGTCCAACCGTCATTTAAAGTGAAAAGATTAAATGTTAAAATTTCATCAATATTGACCATTTTTTCAACGTTCGACTGGTCCGGGGTCATCGTTTTTCATCAGAAAATTGATTTTTTGGACTCTACCAAAAATGATTCAAAATGTCATTTGGATCGGGCCTCATGTTGAATAACCACTTTTTAAACCCTCACAGTGACCAAAACTGCCATTTTTACAGAGTTTTGCTTACTCAAAATCTTCAATTTTGACCAATTTCAGGCACAGAAATGACTTTAAACACACTTATTTTAGTTGAAAAAGTAATAACTCACATCCAACCGTCATTTAAAGTCAAAAGATTAAATGTTAAAATTTCATCAATATTGACCATTTTTTCAACGTTCGACTGGTCCGGGGTCATCGTTTTTCATCAGAAAATTGATTTTTTGGACTCTACCAAAAATGATTTAAAATGTCATTTGGATCGGGCCTCATGTTGAATAACCACTTTTTAAACCCTCACAGTGACCAAAATTGCCATTTTTACAGAGTTTTGCTTACTCACAATCTTCAATTTTGACCAATTTCAGGCACAGAAATGACTTTAAACACACTTATTTTAGTTGAAAAAGTAATAACTCACATCCAACCGTCATTTAAAGTGAAAAGATTAAATATTAAAATTTCATCAATATTGACCATTTTTTTAACGTTCGACTGGTCCGGGGTCATCGTTTTTCATCAGAAAATTGATTTTTTGGACTCTACCAAAAATGATTCAAAATGTCATTTGGATCGGGCCTCATGTTGAATAACCACTTTTTAAACCCTCACAGTGACCAAAACTGCCATTTTTACAGAGTTTTGCTTACTCAAAATCTTAAATTTTGACCAATTTCAGGCACAGAAATGACTTTAAACATACTTATTTTAGTTGAAAAAGTAATAACTCACGTCCAACCGTCATTTAAAGTGAAAAGATTAAATGTTAAAATTTCATCAATATTGACCATTTTTTCAACGTTCGACTGGTCCGGGGTCATCGTTTTTCATCAGAAAATTGATTTTTTGGACTCTACCAAAAATGATTCAAAATGTCATTTGGATCGGGCCTCATGTTGAATAACCACTTTTTAAACCCTCACAGTGACCAAAACTGCCATTTTTACAGAGTTTTGCTTACTCAAAATCTTCAATTTTGACCAATTTCAGGCACAGAAATGACTTTAACACCTTGGCTGCTAGGTGTTTTCCCCTCCTGTGCTGGAAATTGCTATTTTACTTTTTTTATGACGAGCTCAGCTCGTCATCAGCACAGCTCAACTGTGCATCATGACGAGCTGAGCTCGTCATGAGCATCGAAAGGGTTAAACACACTTATTTTAGTTGAAAAAGTAATAACTCACATCCAACCATCATTTAAAGTCAAAAGATTAAATGTTGAAATTTCATCAATATTGACCATTTTTTCAACGTTCGACTGGTCCGGGGTCATCGTTTTTCATCAGAAAATTGATTTTTTGGACTCTACAAAAAATGATTCAAAATGTCATTTGGATCGGGCCTCATGTTGAATAACCACTTTTTAAACCCTCACAGTGACCAAAATTGCCATTTTTACAGAGTTTTGCTTACTCAAAATCTTCAATTTTGACCAATTTCAGGCACAGAAATGACTTTAAACACACTTATTTTAGTTGAAAAAGTAATAACTCACATCCAACCGTCATTTAAAGTCAAAAGATTAAATGTTAAAATTTCATCAATATTGACCATTTTTTCAACGTTCGACTGGTCCGGGGTCATCGTTTTTCATCAGAAAATGGATTTTTTGGACTCTACCAAAAATGATTCAAAATGTCATTTGGATCAGGCCTCATGTTGAATAACCACTTTTTAAACCCTCACAGTGACCAAAACTGCCATTTTTACAGAGTTTTGCTTACTCAAAATCTTCAATTTTGACCAATTTCAGGCACAGAAATGACTTTAAACACACTTATTTTAGTTGAAAAAGTAATAACTCACATCCAACTGTCATTTAAAGTCAAAAGATTAAATGTTAAAATTTCATCAATATTGACCATTTTTTCAACGTTCGACTGGTCCGGGGTCATCGTTTTTCATCAGAAAATTGATTTTTTGGACTCTACCAAAAATGATTCAAAATGTCATTTGGATCGGGCCTCATGTTGAATAACCACTTTTTAAACCCTCACAGTGACCAAAACTGCCATTTTTACAGAGTTTTGCTTACTCAAAATCTTCAATTTTGACCAATTTCAGGCACAGAAATGACTTTAAACACACTTATTTTAGTTGAAAAAGTAATAACTCACATCCAACCGTCATTTAAAGTCAAAAGATTAAATGTTAAAATTTCATCAATATTGACCATTTTTTCAACGTTCGACTGGTCCGGGGTCATCGTTTTTCATCAGAAAATTGATTTTTTGGACTCTACCAAAAATGATTCAAAATGTCATTTGGATCGGGCCTCATGTTGAATAACCACTTTTTAAACCCTCACAGTGACCAAAATTGCCATTTTTACAGAGTTTTGCTTACTCACAATCTTCAATTTTGACCAATTTCAGGCACAGAAATGACTTTAAACACACTTATTTTAGTTGAAAAAGTAATAACTCACATCCAACCGTCATTTAAAGTGAAAAGATTAAATATTAAAATTTCATCAATATTGACCATTTTTTTAACGTTCGACTGGTCCGGGGTCATCGTTTTTCATCAGAAAATTGATTTTTTGGACTCTACCAAAAATGATTCAAAATGTCATTTGGATCGGGCCTCATGTTGAATAACCACTTTTTAAACCCTCACAGTGACCAAAACTGCCATTTTTACAGAGTTTTGCTTACTCAAAATCTTAAATTTTGACCAATTTCAGGCACAGAAATGACTTTAAACATACTTATTTTAGTTGAAAAAGTAATAACTCACGTCCAACCGTCATTTAAAGTGAAAAGATTAAATGTTAAAATTTCATCAATATTGACCATTTTTTCAACGTTCGACTGGTCCGGGGTCATCGTTTTTCATCAGAAAATTGATTTTTTGGACTCTAACAAAAATGATTCAAAATGTCATTTGGATCGGGCCTCATGTTGAATAACCACTTTTTAAACCCTCACAGTGACCAAAACTGCCATTTTTACAGAGTTTTGCTTACTCAAAATCTTCAATTTTGACCAATTTCAGGCACAGAAATGACTTTAACACCTTGGCTGCTAGGTGTTTTCCCCTCCTGTGCTGGAAATTGCTATTTTACTTTTTTTATGACGAGCTCAGCTCGTCATCAGCACAGCTCAACTGTGCATCATGACGAGCTGAGCTCGTCATGAGCATCGAAAGGGTTAAACACACTTATTTTAGTTGAAAAAGTAATAACTCACATCCAACCATCATTTAAAGTCAAAAGATTAAATGTTAAAATTTCATCAATATTGACCATTTTTTCAACGTTCGACTGGTCCGGGGTCATCGTTTTTCATCAGAAAATTGATTTTTTGGACTCTACAAAAAATGATTCAAAATGTCATTTGGATCGGGCCTCATGTTGAATAACCACTTTTTAAACCCTCACAGTGACCAAAACTGCCATTTTTACAGAGTTTTGCTTACTCAAAATCTTCAATTTTGACCAATTTCAGGCACAGAAATGACTTTAAACACACTTATTTTAGTTGAAAAAGTAATAACTCACATCCAACTGTCATTTAAAGTCAAAAGATTAAATGTTAAAATTTCATCAATATTGACCATTTTTTCAACGTTCGACTGGTCCGGGGTCATCGTTTTTCATTAGAAAATTGATTTTTTGGACTCTACCAAAAATGATTCAAAATGTCATTTGGATCGGGCCTCATGTTGAATAACCACTTTTTAAACCCTCACAGTGACCAAAATTGCCATTTTTACTGAGTTTTGCTTACTCAAAATCTTCAATTTTGACCAATTTCAGGCACAGAAATGACTTTAAACACACTTATTTTAGTTGAAAAAGTAATAACTCACATCCAACCGTCATTTAAAGTGAAAAGATTAAATGTTAAAATTTCATCAATATTGACCATTTTTTCAATGTTCGACTGGTCCGGGGTCATCGTTTTTCATCAGAAAATTGATTTTTTGGACTCTACCAAAAATGATTCAAAATGTCATTTGGATCGGGCCTCATGTTGAATAACCACTTTTTGAACCCTCACAGTGACCAAAATTGCCATTTTTACAGAGTTTTGCTTACTCAAAATCTTCAATTTTGACCAATTTCAGGCACAGAAATGACTTTAAACACACTTATTTTAGTTGAAAAAGTAATAACTCACATCCAACCGTCATTTAAAGTCGAAAGATTAAATGTTAAAATTTCATCAATATTGACCATTTTTTCAATGTTCGACTGGTCCGGGGTCATCGTTTTTCATCAGAAAATTGATTTTTTGGACTCTACCAAAAATGATTCAAAATGTCATTTGGATCGGGCCTCATGTTGAATAACCACTTTTTAAACCCTCACAGTGACCAAAATTGCCATTTTTACAGAGTTTTGCTTACTCAAAATCTTCAATTTTGACCAATTTCAGGCACAGAAATGACTTTAAACACACTTATTTTAGTTGAATAAGTAATAACTCACATCCAACCGTCATTTAAAGTCAAAAGATTAAATGTTAAAATTTCATCAATATTGACCATTTTTTCAACGTTCGACTGGTCCGGGGTCATCGTTTTTCATCAGAAAATTGATTTTTTGGACTCTACCAAAAATGATTCAAAATGTCATTTGGATCGGGCCTCATGTTGAATAACCACTTTTTAAACCCTCACAGTGACCAAAACTGCCATTTTTACAGAGTTTTGCTTACTCAAAATCTTAAATTTTGACCAATTTCAGGCACAGAAATGACTTTAAACATACTTATTTTAGTTGAAAAAGTAATAACTCACGTCCAACCGTCATTTAAAGTGAAAAGATTAAATGTTAAAATTTCATCAATATTGACCATTTTTTCAACGTTCGACTGGTCCGGGGTCATCGTTTTTCATCAGAAAATTGATTTTTTGGACTCTACCAAAAATGATTCAAAATGTCATTTGGATCGGGCCTCATGTTGAATAACCACTTTTTAAACCCTCACAGTGACCAAAACTGCCATTTTTACAGAGTTTTGCTTACTCAAAATCTTCAATTTTGACCAATTTCAGGCACAGAAATGACTTTAACACCTTGGCTGCTAGGTGTTTTCCCCTCCTGTGCTGGAAATTGCTATTTTACTTTTTTTATGACGAGCTCAGCTCGTCATCAGCACAGCTCAACTGTGCATCATGACGAGCTGAGCTCGTCATGAGCATCGAAAGGGTTAAACACACTTATTTTAGTTGAAAAAGTAATAACTCACATCCAACCATCATTTAAAGTCAAAAGATTAAATGTTAAAATTTCATCAATATTGACCATTTTTTCAACGTTCGACTGGTCCGGGGTCATCGTTTTTCATCAGAAAATTGATTTTTTGGACTCTACAAAAAATGATTCAAAATGTCATTTGGATCGGGCCTCATGTTGAATAACCACTTTTTAAACCCTCACAGTGACCAAAATTGCCATTTTTACAGAGTTTTGCTTACTCAAAATCTTCAATTTTGACCAATTTCAGGCACAGAAATGACTTTAAACACACTTATTTTAGTTGAAAAAGTAATAACTCACATCCAACCGTCATTTAAAGTCAAAAGATTAAATGTTAAAATTTCATCAATATTGACCATTTTTTCAACGTTCGACTGGTCCGGGGTCATCGTTTTTCATCAGAAAATGGATTTTTTGGACTCTACCAAAAATGATTCAAAATGTCATTTGGATCAGGCCTCATGTTGAATAACCACTTTTTAAACCCTCACAGTGACCAAAACTGCCATTTTTACAGAGTTTTGCTTACTCAAAATCTTCAATTTTGACCAATTTCAGGCACAGAAATGACTTTAAACACACTTATTTTAGTTGAAAAAGTAATAACTCACATCCAACTGTCATTTAAAGTCAAAAGATTAAATGTTAAAATTTCATCAATATTGACCATTTTTTCAACGTTCGACTGGTCCGGGGTCATCGTTTTTCATCAGAAAATTGATTTTTTGGACTCTACCAAAAATGATTCAAAATGTCATTTGGATCGGGCCTCATGTTGAATAACCACTTTTTAAACCCTCACAGTGACCAAAACTGCCATTTTTACAGAGTTTTGCTTACTCAAAATCTTCAATTTTGACCAATTTCAGGCACAGAAATGACTTTAAACACACTTATTTTAGTTGAAAAAGTAATAACTCACATCCAACCGTCATTTAAAGTCAAAAGATTAAATGTTAAAATTTCATCAATATTGACCATTTTTTCAACGTTCGACTGGTCCGGGGTCATCGTTTTTCATCAGAAAATTGATTTTTTGGACTCTACCAAAAATGATTCAAAATGTCATTTGGATCGGGCCTCATGTTGAATAACCACTTTTTAAACCCTCACAGTGACCAAAATTGCCATTTTTACAGAGTTTTGCTTACTCACAATCTTCAATTTTGACCAATTTCAGGCACAGAAATGACTTTAAACACACTTATTTTAGTTGAAAAAGTAATAACTCACATCCAACCGTCATTTAAAGTGAAAAGATTAAATATTAAAATTTCATCAATATTGACCATTTTTTTAACGTTCGACTGGTCCGGGGTCATCGTTTTTCATCAGAAAATTGATTTTTTGGACTCTACCAAAAATGATTCAAAATGTCATTTGGATCGGGCCTCATGTTGAATAACCACTTTTTAAACCCTCACAGTGACCAAAACTGCCATTTTTACAGAGTTTTGCTTACTCAAAATCTTAAATTTTGACCAATTTCAGGCACAGAAATGACTTTAAACATACTTATTTTAGTTGAAAAAGTAATAACTCACGTCCAACCGTCATTTAAAGTGAAAAGATTAAATGTTAAAATTTCATCAATATTGACCATTTTTTCAACGTTCGACTGGTCCGGGGTCATCGTTTTTCATCAGAAAATTGATTTTTTGGACTCTACCAAAAATGATTCAAAATGTCATTTGGATCGGGCCTCATGTTGAATAACCACTTTTTAAACCCTCACAGTGACCAAAACTGCCATTTTTACAGAGTTTTGCTTACTCAAAATCTTCAATTTTGACCAATTTCAGGCACAGAAATGACTTTAACACCTTGGCTGCTAGGTGTTTTCCCCTCCTGTGCTGGAAATTGCTATTTTACTTTTTTTATGACGAGCTCAGCTCGTCATCAGCACAGCTCAACTGTGCATCATGACGAGCTGAGCTCGTCATGAGCATCGAAAGGGTTAAACACACTTATTTTAGTTGAAAAAGTAATAACTCACATCCAACCATCATTTAAAGTCAAAAGATTAAATGTTAAAATTTCATCAATATTGACCATTTTTTCAACGTTCGACTGGTCCGGGGTCATCGTTTTTCATCAGAAAATTGATTTTTTGGACTCTACAAAAAATGATTCAAAATGTCATTTGGATCGGGCCTCATGTTGAATAACCACTTTTTAAACCCTCACAGTGACCAAAATTGCCATTTTTACAGAGTTTTGCTTACTCAAAATCTTCAATTTTGACCAATTTCAGGCACAGAAATGACTTTAAACACACTTATTTTAGTTGAAAAAGTAATAACTCACATCCAACCGTCATTTAAAGTGAAAAGATTAAATGTTAAAATTTCATCAATATTGACCATTTTTTCAATGTTCGACTGGTCCGGGGTCATCGTTTTTCATCAGAAAATTGATTTTTTGGACTCTACCAAAAATGATTCAAAATGTCATTTGGATCGGGCCTCATGTTGAATAACCACTTTTTGAACCCTCACAGTGACCAAAATTGCCATTTTTACAGAGTTTTGCTTACTCAAAATCTTCAATTTTGACCAATTTCAGGCACAGAAATGACTTTAAACACACTTATTTTAGTTGAAAAAGTAATAACTCACATCCAACCGTCATTTAAAGTCGAAAGATTAAATGTTAAAATTTCATCAATATTGACCATTTTTTCAATGTTCGACTGGTCCGGGGTCATCGTTTTTCATCAGAAAATTGATTTTTTGGACTCTACCAAAAATGATTCAAAATGTCATTTGGATCGGGCCTCATGTTGAATAACCACTTTTTAAACCCTCACAGTGACCAAAATTGCCATTTTTACAGAGTTTTGCTTACTCAAAATCTTCAATTTTGACCAATTTCAGGCACAGAAATGACTTTAAACACACTTATTTTAGTTGAAAAAGTAATAACTCACATCCAACCGTCATTTAAAGTCAAAAGATTAAATGTTAAAATTTCATCAATATTGACCATTTTTTCAACGTTCGACTGGTCCGGGGTCATCGTTTTTCATCAGAAAATTGATTTTTTGGACTCTACCAAAAATGATTCAAAATGTCATTTGGATCGGGCCTCATGTTGAATAACCACTTTTTAAACCCTCACAGTGACCAAAACTGCCATTTTTACAGAGTTTTGCTTACTCAAAATCTTCAATTTTGACCAATTTCAGGCACAGAAATGACTTTAAACATACTTATTTTAGTTGAAAAAGTAATAACTCACGTCCAACCGTCATTTAAAGTGAAAAGATTAAATGTTAAAATGTCATCAATATTGACCATTTTTTCAACGTTCGACTGGTCCGGGGTCATCGTTTTTCATCAGAAAATTGATTTTTTGGACTCTACCAAAAATGATTCAAAATGTCATTTGGATCGGGCCTCATGTTGAATAACCACTTTTTAAACCCTCACAGTGACCAAAAACTGCCATTTTTACAGAGTTTTGCTTACTCAAAATCTTCAATTTTGACCAATTTCAGGCACAGAAATGACTTTAACACCTTGGCTGCTAGGTGTTTTCCCCTCCTGTGCTGGAAATTGCTATTTTACTTTTTTTATGACGAGCTCAGCTCGTCATCAGCACAGCTCAACTGTGCATCATGACGAGCTGAGCTCGTCATGAGCATCGAAAGGGTTAAACACACTTATTTTAGTTGAAAAAGTAATAACTCACATCCAACCATCATTTAAAGTCAAAAGATTAAATGTTAAAATTTCATCAATATTGACCATTTTTTCAACGTTCGACTGGTCCGGGGTCATCGTTTTTCATCAGAAAATTGATTTTTTGGACTCTACAAAAAATGATTCAAAATGTCATTTGGATCGGGCCTCATGTTGAATAACCACTTTTTAAACCCTCACAGTGACCAAAACTGCCATTTTTACAGAGTTTTGCTTACTCAAAATCTTCAATTTTGACCAATTTCAGGCACAGAAATGACTTTAAACACACTTATTTTAGTTGAAAAAGTAATAACTCACATCCAACTGTCATTTAAAGTCAAAAGATTAAATGTTAAAATTTCATCAATATTGACCATTTTTTCAACGTTCGACTGGTCCGGGGTCATCGTTTTTCATTAGAAAATTGATTTTTTGGACTCTACCAAAAATGATTCAAAATGTCATTTGGATCGGGCCTCATGTTGAATAACCACTTTTTAAACCCTCACAGTGACCAAAATTGCCATTTTTACTGAGTTTTGCTTACTCAAAATCTTCAATTTTGACCAATTTCAGGCACAGAAATGACTTTAAACACACTTATTTTAGTTGAAAAAGTAATAACTCACATCCAACCGTCATTTAAAGTGAAAAGATTAAATGTTAAAATTTCATCAATATTGACCATTTTTTCAATGTTCGACTGGTCCGGGGTCATCGTTTTTCATCAGAAAATTGATTTTTTGGACTCTACCAAAAATGATTCAAAATGTCATTTGGATCGGGCCTCATGTTGAATAACCACTTTTTGAACCCTCACAGTGACCAAAATTGCCATTTTTACAGAGTTTTGCTTACTCAAAATCTTCAATTTTGACCAATTTCAGGCACAGAAATGACTTTAAACACACTTATTTTAGTTGAAAAAGTAATAACTCACATCCAACCGTCATTTAAAGTCGAAAGATTAAATGTTAAAATTTCATCAATATTGACCATTTTTTCAATGTTCGACTGGTCCGGGGTCATCGTTTTTCATCAGAAAATTGATTTTTTGGACTCTACCAAAAATGATTCAAAATGTCATTTGGATCGGGCCTCATGTTGAATAACCACTTTTTAAACCCTCACAGTGACCAAAATTGCCATTTTTACAGAGTTTTGCTTACTCAAAATCTTCAATTTTGACCAATTTCAGGCACAGAAATGACTTTAAACACACTTATTTTAGTTGAATAAGTAATAACTCACATCCAACCGTCATTTAAAGTCAAAAGATTAAATGTTAAAATTTCATCAATATTGACCATTTTTTCAACGTTCGACTGGTCCGGGGTCATCGTTTTTCATCAGAAAATTGATTTTTTGGACTCTACCAAAAATGATTCAAAATGTCATTTGGATCGGGCCTCATGTTGAATAACCACTTTTTAAACCCTCACAGTGACCAAAACTGCCATTTTTACAGAGTTTTGCTTACTCAAAATCTTAAATTTTGACCAATTTCAGGCACAGAAATGACTTTAAACATACTTATTTTAGTTGAAAAAGTAATAACTCACGTCCAACCGTCATTTAAAGTGAAAAGATTAAATGTTAAAATTTCATCAATATTGACCATTTTTTCAACGTTCGACTGGTCCGGGGTCATCGTTTTTCATCAGAAAATTGATTTTTTGGACTCTACCAAAAATGATTCAAAATGTCATTTGGATCGGGCCTCATGTTGAATAACCACTTTTTAAACCCTCACAGTGACCAAAACTGCCATTTTTACAGAGTTTTGCTTACTCAAAATCTTCAATTTTGACCAATTTCAGGCACAGAAATGACTTTAACACCTTGGCTGCTAGGTGTTTTCCCCTCCTGTGCTGGAAATTGCTATTTTACTTTTTTTATGACGAGCTCAGCTCGTCATCAGCACAGCTCAACTGTGCATCATGACGAGCTGAGCTCGTCATGAGCATCGAAAGGGTTAAACACACTTATTTTAGTTGAAAAAGTAATAACTCACATCCAACCATCATTTAAAGTCAAAAGATTAAATGTTAAAATTTCATCAATATTGACCATTTTTTCAACGTTCGACTGGTCCGGGGTCATCGTTTTTCATCAGAAAATTGATTTTTTGGACTCTACAAAAAATGATTCAAAATGTCATTTGGATCGGGCCTCATGTTGAATAACCACTTTTTAAACCCTCACAGTGACCAAAATTGCCATTTTTACAGAGTTTTGCTTACTCAAAATCTTCAATTTTGACCAATTTCAGGCACAGAAATGACTTTAAACACACTTATTTTAGTTGAAAAAGTAATAACTCACATCCAACCGTCATTTAAAGTCAAAAGATTAAATGTTAAAATTTCATCAATATTGACCATTTTTTCAACGTTCGACTGGTCCGGGGTCATCGTTTTTCATCAGAAAATGGATTTTTTGGACTCTACCAAAAATGATTCAAAATGTCATTTGGATCAGGCCTCATGTTGAATAACCACTTTTTAAACCCTCACAGTGACCAAAACTGCCATTTTTACAGAGTTTTGCTTACTCAAAATCTTCAATTTTGACCAATTTCAGGCACAGAAATGACTTTAAACACACTTATTTTAGTTGAAAAAGTAATAACTCACATCCAACTGTCATTTAAAGTCAAAAGATTAAATGTTAAAATTTCATCAATATTGACCATTTTTTCAACGTTCGACTGGTCCGGGGTCATCGTTTTTCATCAGAAAATTGATTTTTTGGACTCTACCAAAAATGATTCAAAATGTCATTTGGATCGGGCCTCATGTTGAATAACCACTTTTTAAACCCTCACAGTGACCAAAACTGCCATTTTTACAGAGTTTTGCTTACTCAAAATCTTCAATTTTGACCAATTTCAGGCACAGAAATGACTTTAAACACACTTATTTTAGTTGAAAAAGTAATAACTCACATCCAACCGTCATTTAAAGTCAAAAGATTAAATGTTAAAATTTCATCAATATTGACCATTTTTTCAACGTTCGACTGGTCCGGGGTCATCGTTTTTCATCAGAAAATTGATTTTTTGGACTCTACCAAAAATGATTCAAAATGTCATTTGGATCGGGCCTCATGTTGAATAACCACTTTTTAAACCCTCACAGTGACCAAAATTGCCATTTTTACAGAGTTTTGCTTACTCACAATCTTCAATTTTGACCAATTTCAGGCACAGAAATGACTTTAAACACACTTATTTTAGTTGAAAAAGTAATAACTCACATCCAACCGTCATTTAAAGTGAAAAGATTAAATATTAAAATTTCATCAATATTGACCATTTTTTTAACGTTCGACTGGTCCGGGGTCATCGTTTTTCATCAGAAAATTGATTTTTTGGACTCTACCAAAAATGATTCAAAATGTCATTTGGATCGGGCCTCATGTTGAATAACCACTTTTTAAACCCTCACAGTGACCAAAACTGCCATTTTTACAGAGTTTTGCTTACTCAAAATCTTAAATTTTGACCAATTTCAGGCACAGAAATGACTTTAAACATACTTATTTTAGTTGAAAAAGTAATAACTCACGTCCAACCGTCATTTAAAGTGAAAAGATTAAATGTTAAAATTTCATCAATATTGACCATTTTTTCAACGTTCGACTGGTCCGGGGTCATCGTTTTTCATCAGAAAATTGATTTTTTGGACTCTACCAAAAATGATTCAAAATGTCATTTGGATCGGGCCTCATGTTGAATAACCACTTTTTAAACCCTCACAGTGACCAAAACTGCCATTTTTACAGAGTTTTGCTTACTCAAAATCTTCAATTTTGACCAATTTCAGGCACAGAAATGACTTTAACACCTTGGCTGCTAGGTGTTTTCCCCTCCTGTGCTGGAAATTGCTATTTTACTTTTTTTATGACGAGCTCAGCTCGTCATCAGCACAGCTCAACTGTGCATCATGACGAGCTGAGCTCGTCATGAGCATCGAAAGGGTTAAACACACTTATTTTAGTTGAAAAAGTAATAACTCACATCCAACCATCATTTAAAGTCAAAAGATTAAATGTTAAAATTTCATCAATATTGACCATTTTTTCAACGTTCGACTGGTCCGGGGTCATCGTTTTTCATCAGAAAATTGATTTTTTGGACTCTACAAAAAATGATTCAAAATGTCATTTGGATCGGGCCTCATGTTGAATAACCACTTTTTAAACCCTCACAGTGACCAAAATTGCCATTTTTACAGAGTTTTGCTTACTCAAAATCTTCAATTTTGACCAATTTCAGGCACAGAAATGACTTTAAACACACTTATTTTAGTTGAAAAAGTAATAACTCACATCCAACCGTCATTTAAAGTGAAAAGATTAAATGTTAAAATTTCATCAATATTGACCATTTTTTCAATGTTCGACTGGTCCGGGGTCATCGTTTTTCATCAGAAAATTGATTTTTTGGACTCTACCAAAAATGATTCAAAATGTCATTTGGATCGGGCCTCATGTTGAATAACCACTTTTTGAACCCTCACAGTGACCAAAATTGCCATTTTTACAGAGTTTTGCTTACTCAAAATCTTCAATTTTGACCAATTTCAGGCACAGAAATGACTTTAAACACACTTATTTTAGTTGAAAAAGTAATAACTCACATCCAACCGTCATTTAAAGTCGAAAGATTAAATGTTAAAATTTCATCAATATTGACCATTTTTTCAATGTTCGACTGGTCCGGGGTCATCGTTTTTCATCAGAAAATTGATTTTTTGGACTCTACCAAAAATGATTCAAAATGTCATTTGGATCGGGCCTCATGTTGAATAACCACTTTTTAAACCCTCACAGTGACCAAAATTGCCATTTTTACAGAGTTTTGCTTACTCAAAATCTTCAATTTTGACCAATTTCAGGCACAGAAATGACTTTAAACACACTTATTTTAGTTGAATAAGTAATAACTCACATCCAACCGTCATTTAAAGTCAAAAGATTAAATGTTAAAATTTCATCAATATTGACCATTTTTTCAATGTTCGACTGGTCCGGGGTCATCGTTTTTCATCAGAAAATTGATTTTTTGGACTCTACCAAAAATGATTCAAAATGTCATTTGGATCGGGCCTCATGTTGAATAACCACTTTTTGAACCCTCACAGTGACCAAAATTGCCATTTTTACAGAGTTTTGCTTACTCAAAATCTTCAATTTTGACCAATTTCAGGCACAGAAATGACTTTAAACACACTTATTTTAGTTGAAAAAGTAATAACTCACATCCAACCGTCATTTAAAGTCGAAAGATTAAATGTTAAAATTTCATCAATATTGACCATTTTTTCAATGTTCGACTGGTCCGGGGTCATCGTTTTTCATCAGAAAATTGATTTTTTGGACTCTACCAAAAATGATTCAAAATGTCATTTGGATCGGGCCTCATGTTGAATAACCACTTTTTAAACCCTCACAGTGACCAAAATTGCCATTTTTACAGAGTTTTGCTTACTCAAAATCTTCAATTTTGACCAATTTCAGGCACAGAAATGACTTTAAACACACTTATTTTAGTTGAAAAAGTAATAACTCACATCCAACCGTCATTTAAAGTCAAAAGATTAAATGTTAAAATTTCATCAATATTGACCATTTTTTCAACGTTCGACTGGTCCGGGGTCATCGTTTTTCATCAGAAAATTGATTTTTTGGACTCTACCAAAAATGATTCAAAATGTCATTTGGATCGGGCCTCATGTTGAATAACCACTTTTTAAACCCTCACAGTGACCAAAACTGCCATTTTTACAGAGTTTTGCTTACTCAAAATCTTAAATTTTGACCAATTTCAGGCACAGAAATGACTTTAAACATACTTATTTTAGTTGAAAAAGTAATAACTCACGTCCAACCGTCATTTAAAGTGAAAAGATTAAATGTTAAAATTTCATCAATATTGACCATTTTTTCAACGTTCGACTGGTCCGGGGTCATCGTTTTTCATCAGAAAATTGATTTTTTGGACTCTACCAAAAATGATTCAAAATGTCATTTGGATCGGGCCTCATGTTGAATAACCACTTTTTAAACCCTCACAGTGACCAAAACTGCCATTTTTACAGAGTTTTGCTTACTCAAAATCTTCAATTTTGACCAATTTCAGGCACAGAAATGACTTTAACACCTTGGCTGCTAGGTGTTTTCCCCTCCTGTGCTGGAAATTGCTATTTTACTTTTTTTATGACGAGCTCAGCTCGTCATCAGCACAGCTCAACTGTGCATCATCACGAGCTGAGCTCGTCATGAGCATCGAAAGGGTTAAACACACTTATTTTAGTTGAAAAAGTAATAACTCACATCCAACCATCATTTAAAGTCAAAAGATTAAATGTTAAAATTTCATCAATATTGACCATTTTTTCAACGTTCGACTGGTCCGGGGTCATCGTTTTTCATCAGAAAATTGATTTTTTGGACTCTACAAAAAATGATTCAAAATGTCATTTGGATCGGGCCTCATGTTGAATAACCACTTTTTAAACCCTCACAGTGACCAAAACTGCCATTTTTACAGAGTTTTGCTTACTCAAAATCTTCAATTTTGACCAATTTCAGGCACAGAAATGACTTTAAACACACTTATTTTAGTTGAAAAAGTAATAACTCACATCCAACTGTCATTTAAAGTCAAAAGATTAAATGTTAAAATTTCATCAATATTGACCATTTTTTCAACGTTCGACTGGTCCGGGGTCATCGTTTTTCATTAGAAAATTGATTTTTTGGACTCTACCAAAAATGATTCAAAATGTCATTTGGATCGGGCCTCATGTTGAATAACCACTTTTTAAACCCTCACAGTGACCAAAATTGCCATTTTTACTGAGTTTTGCTTACTCAAAATCTTCAATTTTGACCAATTTCAGGCACAGAAATGACTTTAAACACACTTATTTTAGTTGAAAAAGTAATAACTCACATCCAACCGTCATTTAAAGTGAAAAGATTAAATGTTAAAATTTCATCAATATTGACCATTTTTTCAATGTTCGACTGGTCCGGGGTCATCGTTTTTCATCAGAAAATTGATTTTTTGGACTCTACCAAAAATGATTCAAAATGTCATTTGGATCGGGCCTCATGTTGAATAACCACTTTTTGAACCCTCACAGTGACCAAAATTGCCATTTTTACAGAGTTTTGCTTACTCAAAATCTTCAATTTTGACCAATTTCAGGCACAGAAATGACTTTAAACACACTTATTTTAGTTGAAAAAGTAATAACTCACATCCAACCGTCATTTAAAGTCGAAAGATTAAATGTTAAAATTTCATCAATATTGACCATTTTTTCAATGTTCGACTGGTCCGGGGTCATCGTTTTTCATCAGAAAATTGATTTTTTGGACTCTACCAAAAATGATTCAAAATGTCATTTGGATCGGGCCTCATGTTGAATAACCACTTTTTAAACCCTCACAGTGACCAAAATTGCCATTTTTACAGAGTTTTGCTTACTCAAAATCTTCAATTTTGACCAATTTCAGGCACAGAAATGACTTTAAACACACTTATTTTAGTTGAATAAGTAATAACTCACATCCAACCGTCATTTAAAGTCAAAAGATTAAATGTTAAAATTTCATCAATATTGACCATTTTTTCAACGTTCGACTGGTCCGGGGTCATCGTTTTTCATCAGAAAATTGATTTTTTGGACTCTACCAAAAATGATTCAAAATGTCATTTGGATCGGGCCTCATGTTGAATAACCACTTTTTAAACCCTCACAGTGACCAAAACTGCCATTTTTACAGAGTTTTGCTTACTCAAAATCTTAAATTTTGACCAATTTCAGGCACAGAAATGACTTTAAACATACTTATTTTAGTTGAAAAAGTAATAACTCACGTCCAACCGTCATTTAAAGTGAAAAGATTAAATGTTAAAATTTCATCAATATTGACCATTTTTTCAACGTTCGACTGGTCCGGGGTCATCGTTTTTCATCAGAAAATTGATTTTTTGGACTCTACCAAAAATGATTCAAAATGTCATTTGGATCGGGCCTCATGTTGAATAACCACTTTTTAAACCCTCACAGTGACCAAAACTGCCATTTTTACAGAGTTTTGCTTACTCAAAATCTTCAATTTTGACCAATTTCAGGCACAGAAATGACTTTAACACCTTGGCTGCTAGGTGTTTTCCCCTCCTGTGCTGGAAATTGCTATTTTACTTTTTTTATGACGAGCTCAGCTCGTCATCAGCACAGCTCAACTGTGCATCATGACGAGCTGAGCTCGTCATGAGCATCGAAAGGGTTAAACACACTTATTTTAGTTGAAAAAGTAATAACTCACATCCAACCATCATTTAAAGTCAAAAGATTAAATGTTAAAATTTCATCAATATTGACCATTTTTTCAACGTTCGACTGGTCCGGGGTCATCGTTTTTCATCAGAAAATTGATTTTTTGGACTCTACAAAAAATGATTCAAAATGTCATTTGGATCGGGCCTCATGTTGAATAACCACTTTTTAAACCCTCACAGTGACCAAAATTGCCATTTTTACAGAGTTTTGCTTACTCAAAATCTTCAATTTTGACCAATTTCAGGCACAGAAATGACTTTAAACACACTTATTTTAGTTGAAAAAGTAATAACTCACATCCAACCGTCATTTAAAGTCAAAAGATTAAATGTTAAAATTTCATCAATATTGACCATTTTTTCAACGTTCGACTGGTCCGGGGTCATCGTTTTTCATCAGAAAATGGATTTTTTGGACTCTACCAAAAATGATTCAAAATGTCATTTGGATCAGGCCTCATGTTGAATAACCACTTTTTAAACCCTCACAGTGACCAAAACTGCCATTTTTACAGAGTTTTGCTTACTCAAAATCTTCAATTTTGACCAATTTCAGGCACAGAAATGACTTTAAACATACTTATTTTAGTTGAAAAAGTAATAACTCACGTCCAACCGTCATTTAAAGTGAAAAGATTAAATGTTAAAATTTCATCAATATTGACCATTTTTTCAACGTTCGACTGGTCCGGGGTCATCGTTTTTCATCAGAAAATTGATTTTTTGGACTCTACCAAAAATGATTCAAAATGTCATTTGGATCGGGCCTCATGTTGAATAACCACTTTTTAAACCCTCACAGTGACCAAAACTGCCATTTTTACAGAGTTTTGCTTACTCAAAATCTTCAATTTTGACCAATTTCAGGCACAGAAATGACTTTAACACCTTGGCTGCTAGGTGTTTTCCCCTCCTGTGCTGGAAATTGCTATTTTACTTTTTTTATGACGAGCTCAGCTCGTCATCAGCACAGCTCAACTGTGCATCATGACGAGCTGAGCTCGTCATGAGCATCGAAAGGGTTAAACACACTTATTTTAGTTGAAAAAGTAATAACTCACATCCAACCATCATTTAAAGTCAAAAGATTAAATGTTAAAATTTCATCAATATTGACCATTTTTTCAACGTTCGACTGGTCCGGGGTCATCGTTTTTCATCAGAAAATTGATTTTTTGGACTCTACAAAAAATGATTCAAAATGTCATTTGGATCGGGCCTCATGTTGAATAACCACTTTTTAAACCCTCACAGTGACCAAAACTGCCATTTTTACAGAGTTTTGCTTACTCAAAATCTTCAATTTTGACCAATTTCAGGCACAGAAATGACTTTAAACACACTTATTTTAGTTGAAAAAGTAATAACTCACATCCAACTGTCATTTAAAGTCAAAAGATTAAATGTTAAAATTTCATCAATATTGACCATTTTTTCAACGTTCGACTGGTCCGGGGTCATCGTTTTTCATTAGAAAATTGATTTTTTGGACTCTACCAAAAATGATTCAAAATGTCATTTGGATCGGGCCTCATGTTGAATAACCACTTTTTAAACCCTCACAGTGACCAAAATTGCCATTTTTACTGAGTTTTGCTTACTCAAAATCTTCAATTTTGACCAATTTCAGGCACAGAAATGACTTTAAACACACTTATTTTAGTTGAAAAAGTAATAACTCACATCCAACCGTCATTTAAAGTGAAAAGATTAAATGTTAAAATTTCATCAATATTGACCATTTTTTCAATGTTCGACTGGTCCGGGGTCATCGTTTTTCATCAGAAAATTGATTTTTTGGACTCTACCAAAAATGATTCAAAATGTCATTTGGATCGGGCCTCATGTTGAATAACCACTTTTTGAACCCTCACAGTGACCAAAATTGCCATTTTTACAGAGTTTTGCTTACTCAAAATCTTCAATTTTGACCAATTTCAGGCACAGAAATGACTTTAAACACACTTATTTTAGTTGAAAAAGTAATAACTCACATCCAACCGTCATTTAAAGTCGAAAGATTAAATGTTAAAATTTCATCAATATTGACCATTTTTTCAATGTTCGACTGGTCCGGGGTCATCGTTTTTCATCAGAAAATTGATTTTTTGGACTCTACCAAAAATGATTCAAAATGTCATTTGGATCGGGCCTCATGTTGAATAACCACTTTTTAAACCCTCACAGTGACCAAAATTGCCATTTTTACAGAGTTTTGCTTACTCAAAATCTTCAATTTTGACCAATTTCAGGCACAGAAATGACTTTAAACACACTTATTTTAGTTGAATAAGTAATAACTCACATCCAACCGTCATTTAAAGTCAAAAGATTAAATGTTAAAATTTCATCAATATTGACCATTTTTTCATCGTTCGACTGGTCCGGGGTCATCGTTTTTCATCAGAAAATTGATTTTTTGGACTCTACCAAAAATGATTCAAAATGTCATTTGGATCGGGCCTCATGTTGAATAACCACTTTTTAAACCCTCACAGTGACCAAAACTGCCATTTTTACAGAGTTTTGCTTACTCAAAATCTTAAATTTTGACCAATTTCAGGCACAGAAATGACTTTAAACATACTTATTTTAGTTGAAAAAGTAATAACTCACGTCCAACCGTCATTTAAAGTGAAAAGATTAAATGTTAAAATTTCATCAATATTGACCATTTTTTCAACGTTCGACTGGTCCGGGGTCATCGTTTTTCATCAGAAAATTGATTTTTTGGACTCTACCAAAAATGATTCAAAATGTCATTTGGATCGGGCCTCATGTTGAATAACCACTTTTTAAACCCTCACAGTGACCAAAACTGCCATTTTTACAGAGTTTTGCTTACTCAAAATCTTCAATTTTGACCAATTTCAGGCACAGAAATGACTTTAACACCTTGGCTGCTAGGTGTTTTCCCCTCCTGTGCTGGAAATTGCTATTTTACTTTTTTTATGACGAGCTCAGCTCGTCATCAGCACAGCTCAACTGTGCATCATGACGAGCTGAGCTCGTCATGAGCATCGAAAGGGTTAAACACACTTATTTTAGTTGAAAAAGTAATAACTCACATCCAACCATCATTTAAAGTCAAAAGATTAAATGTTAAAATTTCATCAATATTGACCATTTTTTCAACGTTCGACTGGTCCGGGGTCATCGTTTTTCATCAGAAAATTGATTTTTTGGACTCTACAAAAAATGATTCAAAATGTCATTTGGATCGGGCCTCATGTTGAATAACCACTTTTTAAACCCTCACAGTGACCAAAATTGCCATTTTTACAGAGTTTTGCTTACTCAAAATCTTCAATTTTGACCAATTTCAGGCACAGAAATGACTTTAAACACACTTATTTTAGTTGAAAAAGTAATAACTCACATCCAACCGTCATTTAAAGTCAAAAGATTAAATGTTAAAATTTCATCAATATTGACCATTTTTTCAACGTTCGACTGGTCCGGGGTCATCGTTTTTCATCAGAAAATGGATTTTTTGGACTCTACCAAAAATGATTCAAAATGTCATTTGGATCAGGCCTCATGTTGAATAACCACTTTTTAAACCCTCACAGTGACCAAAACTGCCATTTTTACAGAGTTTTGCTTACTCAAAATCTTCAATTTTGACCAATTTCAGGCACAGAAATGACTTTAAACACACTTATTTTAGTTGAAAAAGTAATAACTCACATCCAACTGTCATTTAAAGTCAAAAGATTAAATGTTAAAATTTCATCAATATTGACCATTTTTTCAACGTTCGACTGGTCCGGGGTCATCGTTTTTCATCAGAAAATTGATTTTTTGGACTCTACCAAAAATGATTCAAAATGTCATTTGGATCGGGCCTCATGTTGAATAACCACTTTTTAAACCCTCACAGTGACCAAAACTGCCATTTTTACAGAGTTTTGCTTACTCAAAATCTTCAATTTTGACCAATTTCAGGCACAGAAATGACTTTAAACACACTTATTTTAGTTGAAAAAGTAATAACTCACATCCAACCGTCATTTAAAGTCAAAAGATTAAATGTTAAAATTTCATCAATATTGACCATTTTTTCAACGTTCGACTGGTCCGGGGTCATCGTTTTTCATCAGAAAATTGATTTTTTGGACTCTACCAAAAATGATTCAAAATGTCATTTGGATCGGGCCTCATGTTGAATAACCACTTTTTAAACCCTCACAGTGACCAAAATTGCCATTTTTACAGAGTTTTGCTTACTCACAATCTTCAATTTTGACCAATTTCAGGCACAGAAATGACTTTAAACACACTTATTTTAGTTGAAAAAGTAATAACTCACATCCAACCGTCATTTAAAGTGAAAAGATTAAATATTAAAATTTCATCAATATTGACCATTTTTTTAACGTTCGACTGGTCCGGGGTCATCGTTTTTCATCAGAAAATTGATTTTTTGGACTCTACCAAAAATGATTCAAAATGTCATTTGGATCGGGCCTCATGTTGAATAACCACTTTTTAAACCCTCACAGTGACCAAAACTGCCATTTTTACAGAGTTTTGCTTACTCAAAATCTTAAATTTTGACCAATTTCAGGCACAGAAATGACTTTAAACATACTTATTTTAGTTGAAAAAGTAATAACTCACGTCCAACCGTCATTTAAAGTGAAAAGATTAAATGTTAAAATTTCATCAATATTGACCATTTTTTCAACGTTCGACTGGTCCGGGGTCATCGTTTTTCATCAGAAAATTGATTTTTTGGACTCTACCAAAAATGATTCAAAATGTCATTTGGATCGGGCCTCATGTTGAATAACCACTTTTTAAACCCTCACAGTGACCAAAACTGCCATTTTTACAGAGTTTTGCTTACTCAAAATCTTCAATTTTGACCAATTTCAGGCACAGAAATGACTTTAACACCTTGGCTGCTAGGTGTTTTCCCCTCCTGTGCTGGAAATTGCTATTTTACTTTTTTTATGACGAGCTCAGCTCGTCATCAGCACAGCTCAACTGTGCATCATGACGAGCTGAGCTCGTCATGAGCATCGAAAGGGTTAAACACACTTATTTTAGTTGAAAAAGTAATAACTCACATCCAACCATCATTTAAAGTCAAAAGATTAAATGTTAAAATTTCATCAATATTGACCATTTTTTCAACGTTCGACTGGTCCGGGGTCATCGTTTTTCATCAGAAAATTGATTTTTTGGACTCTACAAAAAATGATTCAAAATGTCATTTGGATCGGGCCTCATGTTGAATAACCACTTTTTAAACCCTCACAGTGACCAAAATTGCCATTTTTACAGAGTTTTGCTTACTCAAAATCTTCAATTTTGACCAATTTCAGGCACAGAAATGACTTTAAACACACTTATTTTAGTTGAAAAAGTAATAACTCACATCCAACCGTCATTTAAAGTGAAAAGATTAAATGTTAAAATTTCATCAATATTGACCATTTTTTCAATGTTCGACTGGTCCGGGGTCATCGTTTTTCATCAGAAAATTGATTTTTTGGACTCTACCAAAAATGATTCAAAATGTCATTTGGATCGGGCCTCATGTTGAATAACCACTTTTTGAACCCTCACAGTGACCAAAATTGCCATTTTTACAGAGTTTTGCTTACTCAAAATCTTCAATTTTGACCAATTTCAGGCACAGAAATGACTTTAAACACACTTATTTTAGTTGAAAAAGTAATAACTCACATCCAACCGTCATTTAAAGTCGAAAGATTAAATGTTAAAATTTCATCAATATTGACCATTTTTTCAATGTTCGACTGGTCCGGGGTCATCGTTTTTCATCAGAAAATTGATTTTTTGGACTCTACCAAAAATGATTCAAAATGTCATTTGGATCGGGCCTCATGTTGAATAACCACTTTTTAAACCCTCACAGTGACCAAAATTGCCATTTTTACAGAGTTTTGCTTACTCAAAATCTTCAATTTTGACCAATTTCAGGCACAGAAATGACTTTAAACACACTTATTTTAGTTGAATAAGTAATAACTCACATCCAACCGTCATTTAAAGTCAAAAGATTAAATGTTAAAATTTCATCAATATTGACCATTTTTTCAATGTTCGACTGGTCCGGGGTCATCGTTTTTCATCAGAAAATTGATTTTTTGGACTCTACCAAAAATGATTCAAAATGTCATTTGGATCGGGCCTCATGTTGAATAACCACTTTTTGAACCCTCACAGTGACCAAAATTGCCATTTTTACAGAGTTTTGCTTACTCAAAATCTTCAATTTTGACCAATTTCAGGCACAGAAATGACTTTAAACACACTTATTTTAGTTGAAAAAGTAATAACTCACATCCAACCGTCATTTAAAGTCGAAAGATTAAATGTTAAAATTTCATCAATATTGACCATTTTTTCAATGTTCGACTGGTCCGGGGTCATCGTTTTTCATCAGAAAATTGATTTTTTGGACTCTACCAAAAATGATTCAAAATGTCATTTGGATCGGGCCTCATGTTGAATAACCACTTTTTAAACCCTCACAGTGACCAAAATTGCCATTTTTACAGAGTTTTGCTTACTCAAAATCTTCAATTTTGACCAATTTCAGGCACAGAAATGACTTTAAACACACTTATTTTAGTTGAAAAAGTAATAACTCACATCCAACCGTCATTTAAAGTCAAAAGATTAAATGTTAAAATTTCATCAATATTGACCATTTTTTCAACGTTCGACTGGTCCGGGGTCATCGTTTTTCATCAGAAAATTGATTTTTTGGACTCTACCAAAAATGATTCAAAATGTCATTTGGATCGGGCCTCATGTTGAATAACCACTTTTTAAACCCTCACAGTGACCAAAACTGCCATTTTTACAGAGTTTTGCTTACTCAAAATCTTAAATTTTGACCAATTTCAGGCACAGAAATGACTTTAAACATACTTATTTTAGTTGAAAAAGTAATAACTCACGTCCAACCGTCATTTAAAGTGAAAAGATTAAATGTTAAAATTTCATCAATATTGACCATTTTTTCAACGTTCGACTGGTCCGGGGTCATCGTTTTTCATCAGAAAATTGATTTTTTGGACTCTACCAAAAATGATTCAAAATGTCATTTGGATCGGGCCTCATGTTGAATAACCACTTTTTAAACCCTCACAGTGACCAAAACTGCCATTTTTACAGAGTTTTGCTTACTCAAAATCTTCAATTTTGACCAATTTCAGGCACAGAAATGACTTTAACACCTTGGCTGCTAGGTGTTTTCCCCTCCTGTGCTGGAAATTGCTATTTTACTTTTTTTATGACGAGCTCAGCTCGTCATCAGCACAGCTCAACTGTGCATCATGACGAGCTGAGCTCGTCATGAGCATCGAAAGGGTTAAACACACTTATTTTAGTTGAAAAAGTAATAACTCACATCCAACCATCATTTAAAGTCAAAAGATTAAATGTTAAAATTTCATCAATATTGACCATTTTTTCAACGTTCGACTGGTCCGGGGTCATCGTTTTTCATCAGAAAATTGATTTTTTGGACTCTACAAAAAATGATTCAAAATGTCATTTGGATCGGGCCTCATGTTGAATAACCACTTTTTAAACCCTCACAGTGACCAAAACTGCCATTTTTACAGAGTTTTGCTTACTCAAAATCTTCAATTTTGACCAATTTCAGGCACAGAAATGACTTTAAACACACTTATTTTAGTTGAAAAAGTAATAACTCACATCCAACTGTCATTTAAAGTCAAAAGATTAAATGTTAAAATTTCATCAATATTGACCATTTTTTCAACGTTCGACTGGTCCGGGGTCATCGTTTTTCATTAGAAAATTGATTTTTTGGACTCTACCAAAAATGATTCAAAATGTCATTTGGATCGGGCCTCATGTTGAATAACCACTTTTTAAACCCTCACAGTGACCAAAATTGCCATTTTTACTGAGTTTTGCTTACTCAAAATCTTCAATTTTGACCAATTTCAGGCACAGAAATGACTTTAAACACACTTATTTTAGTTGAAAAAGTAATAACTCACATCCAACCGTCATTTAAAGTGAAAAGATTAAATGTTAAAATTTCATCAATATTGACCATTTTTTCAATGTTCGACTGGTCCGGGGTCATCGTTTTTCATCAGAAAATTGATTTTTTGGACTCTACCAAAAATGATTCAAAATGTCATTTGGATCGGGCCTCATGTTGAATAACCACTTTTTGAACCCTCACAGTGACCAAAATTGCCATTTTTACAGAGTTTTGCTTACTCAAAATCTTCAATTTTGACCAATTTCAGGCACAGAAATGACTTTAAACACACTTATTTTAGTTGAAAAAGTAATAACTCACATCCAACCGTCATTTAAAGTCGAAAGATTAAATGTTAAAATTTCATCAATATTGACCATTTTTTCAATGTTCGACTGGTCCGGGGTCATCGTTTTTCATCAGAAAATTGATTTTTTGGACTCTACCAAAAATGATTCAAAATGTCATTTGGATCGGGCCTCATGTTGAATACCCACTTTTTAAACCCTCACAGTGACCAAAATTGCCATTTTTACAGAGTTTTGCTTACTCAAAATCTTCAATTTTGACCAATTTCAGGCACAGAAATGACTTTAAACACACTTATTTTAGTTGAATAAGTAATAACTCACATCCAACCGTCATTTAAAGTCAAAAGATTAAATGTTAAAATTTCATCAATATTGACCATTTTTTCAACGTTCGACTGGTCCGGGGTCATCGTTTTTCATCAGAAAATTGATTTTTTGGACTCTACCAAAAATGATTCAAAATGTCATTTGGATCGGGCCTCATGTTGAATAACCACTTTTTAAACCCTCACAGTGACCAAAACTGCCATTTTTACAGAGTTTTGCTTACTCAAAATCTTAAATTTTGACCAATTTCAGGCACAGAAATGACTTTAAACATACTTATTTTAGTTGAAAAAGTAATAACTCACGTCCAACCGTCATTTAAAGTGAAAAGATTAAATGTTAAAATTTCATCAATATTGACCATTTTTTCAACGTTCGACTGGTCCGGGGTCATCGTTTTTCATCAGAAAATTGATTTTTTGGACTCTACCAAAAATGATTCAAAATGTCATTTGGATCGGGCCTCATGTTGAATAACCACTTTTTAAACCCTCACAGTGACCAAAACTGCCATTTTTACAGAGTTTTGCTTACTCAAAATCTTCAATTTTGACCAATTTCAGGCACAGAAATGACTTTAACACCTTGGCTGCTAGGTGTTTTCCCCTCCTGTGCTGGAAATTGCTATTTTACTTTTTTTATGACGAGCTCAGCTCGTCATCAGCACAGCTCAACTGTGCATCATGACGAGCTGAGCTCGTCATGAGCATCGAAAGGGTTAAACACACTTATTTTAGTTGAAAAAGTAATAACTCACATCCAACCATCATTTAAAGTCAAAAGATTAAATGTTAAAATTTCATCAATATTGACCATTTTTTCAACGTTCGACTGGTCCGGGGTCATCGTTTTTCATCAGAAAATTGATTTTTTGGACTCTACAAAAAATGATTCAAAATGTCATTTGGATCGGGCCTCATGTTGAATAACCACTTTTTAAACCCTCACAGTGACCAAAATTGCCATTTTTACAGAGTTTTGCTTACTCAAAATCTTCAATTTTGACCAATTTCAGGCACAGAAATGACTTTAAACACACTTATTTTAGTTGAAAAAGTAATAACTCACATCCAACCGTCATTTAAAGTCAAAAGATTAAATGTTAAAATTTCATCAATATTGACCATTTTTTCAACGTTCGACTGGTCCGGGGTCATCGTTTTTCATCAGAAAATGGATTTTTTGGACTCTACCAAAAATGATTCAAAATGTCATTTGGATCAGGCCTCATGTTGAATAACCACTTTTTAAACCCTCACAGTGACCAAAACTGCCATTTTTACAGAGTTTTGCTTACTCAAAATCTTCAATTTTGACCAATTTCAGGCACAGAAATGACTTTAAACATACTTATTTTAGTTGAAAAAGTAATAACTCACGTCCAACCGTCATTTAAAGTGAAAAGATTAAATGTTAAAATTTCATCAATATTGACCATTTTTTCAACGTTCGACTGGTCCGGGGTCATCGTTTTTCATCAGAAAATTGATTTTTTGGACTCTACCAAAAATGATTCAAAATGTCATTTGGATCGGGCCTCATGTTGAATAACCACTTTTTAAACCCTCACAGTGACCAAAACTGCCATTTTTACAGAGTTTTGCTTACTCAAAATCTTCAATTTTGACCAATTTCAGGCACAGAAATGACTTTAACACCTTGGCTGCTAGGTGTTTTCCCCTCCTGTGCTGGAAATTGCTATTTTACTTTTTTTATGACGAGCTCAGCTCGTCATCAGCACAGCTCAACTGTGCATCATGACGAGCTGAGCTCGTCATGAGCATCGAAAGGGTTAAACACACTTATTTTAGTTGAAAAAGTAATAACTCACATCCAACCATCATTTAAAGTCAAAAGATTAAATGTTAAAATTTCATCAATATTGACCATTTTTTCAACGTTCGACTGGTCCGGGGTCATCGTTTTTCATCAGAAAATTGATTTTTTGGACTCTACAAAAAATGATTCAAAATGTCATTTGGATCGGGCCTCATGTTGAATAACCACTTTTTAAACCCTCACAGTGACCAAAACTGCCATTTTTACAGAGTTTTGCTTACTCAAAATCTTCAATTTTGACCAATTTCAGGCACAGAAATGACTTTAAACACACTTATTTTAGTTGAAAAAGTAATAACTCACATCCAACTGTCATTTAAAGTCAAAAGATTAAATGTTAAAATTTCATCAATATTGACCATTTTTTCAACGTTCGACTGGTCCGGGGTCATCGTTTTTCATTAGAAAATTGATTTTTTGGACTCTACCAAAAATGATTCAAAATGTCATTTGGATCGGGCCTCATGTTGAATAACCACTTTTTAAACCCTCACAGTGACCAAAATTGCCATTTTTACTGAGTTTTGCTTACTCAAAATCTTCAATTTTGACCAATTTCAGGCACAGAAATGACTTTAAACACACTTATTTTAGTTGAAAAAGTAATAACTCACATCCAACCGTCATTTAAAGTGAAAAGATTAAATGTTAAAATTTCATCAATATTGACCATTTTTTCAATGTTCGACTGGTCCGGGGTCATCGTTTTTCATCAGAAAATTGATTTTTTGGACTCTACCAAAAATGATTCAAAATGTCATTTGGATCGGGCCTCATGTTGAATAACCACTTTTTGAACCCTCACAGTGACCAAAATTGCCATTTTTACAGAGTTTTGCTTACTCAAAATCTTCAATTTTGACCAATTTCAGGCACAGAAATGACTTTAAACACACTTATTTTAGTTGAAAAAGTAATAACTCACATCCAACCGTCATTTAAAGTCGAAAGATTAAATGTTAAAATTTCATCAATATTGACCATTTTTTCAATGTTCGACTGGTCCGGGGTCATCGTTTTTCATCAGAAAATTGATTTTTTGGACTCTACCAAAAATGATTCAAAATGTCATTTGGATCGGGCCTCATGTTGAATAACCACTTTTTAAACCCTCACAGTGACCAAAACTGCCATTTTTACAGAGTTTTGCTTACTCAAAATCTTAAATTTTGACCAATTTCAGGCACAGAAATGACTTTAAACATACTTATTTTAGTTGAAAAAGTAATAACTCACGTCCAACCGTCATTTAAAGTGAAAAGATTAAATGTTAAAATTTCATCAATATTGACCATTTTTTCAACGTTCGACTGGTCCGGGGTCATCGTTTTTCATCAGAAAATTGATTTTTTGGACTCTACCAAAAATGATTCAAAATGTCATTTGGATCGGGCCTCATGTTGAATAACCACTTTTTAAACCCTCACAGTGACCAAAACTGCCATTTTTACAGAGTTTTGCTTACTCAAAATCTTCAATTTTGACCAATTTCAGGCACAGAAATGACTTTAACACCTTGGCTGCTAGGTGTTTTCCCCTCCTGTGCTGGAAATTGCTATTTTACTTTTTTTATGACGAGCTCAGCTCGTCATCAGCACAGCTCAACTGTGCATCATGACGAGCTGAGCTCGTCATGAGCATCGAAAGGGTTAAACACACTTATTTTAGTTGAAAAAGTAATAACTCACATCCAACCATCATTTAAAGTCAAAAGATTAAATGTTAAAATTTCATCAATATTGACCATTTTTTCAACGTTCGACTGGTCCGGGGTCATTGTTTTTCATCAGAAAATTGATTTTTTGGACTCTACAAAAAATGATTCAAAATGTCATTTGGATCGGGCCTCATGTTGAATAACCACTTTTTAAACCCTCACAGTGACCAAAATTGCCATTTTTACAGAGTTTTGCTTACTCAAAATCTTCAATTTTGACCAATTTCAGGCACAGAAATGACTTTAAACACACTTATTTTAGTTGAAAAAGTAATAACTCACATCCAACCGTCATTTAAAGTCAAAAGATTAAATGTTAAAATTTCATCAATATTGACCATTTTTTCAACGTTCGACTGGTCCGGGGTCATCGTTTTTCATCAGAAAATGGATTTTTTGGACTCTACCAAAAATGATTCAAAATGTCATTTGGATCAGGCCTCATGTTGAATAACCACTTTTTAAACCCTCACAGTGACCAAAACTGCCATTTTTACAGAGTTTTGCTTACTCAAAATCTTCAATTTTGACCAATTTCAGGCACAGAAATGACTTTAAACACACTTATTTTAGTTGAAAAAGTAATAACTCACATCCAACTGTCATTTAAAGTCAAAAGATTAAATGTTAAAATTTCATCAATATTGACCATTTTTTCAACGTTCGACTGGTCCGGGGTCATCGTTTTTCATCAGAAAATTGATTTTTTGGACTCTACCAAAAATGATTCAAAATGTCATTTGGATCGGGCCTCATGTTGAATAACCACTTTTTAAACCCTCACAGTGACCAAAACTGCCATTTTTACAGAGTTTTGCTTACTCAAAATCTTCAATTTTGACCAATTTCAGGCACAGAAATGACTTTAAACACACTTATTTTAGTTGAAAAAGTAATAACTCACATCCAACCGTCATTTAAAGTCAAAAGATTAAATGTTAAAATTTCATCAATATTGACCATTTTTTCAACGTTCGACTGGTCCGGGGTCATCGTTTTTCATCAGAAAATTGATTTTTTGGACTCTACCAAAAATGATTCAAAATGTCATTTGGATCGGGCCTCATGTTGAATAACCACTTTTTAAACCCTCACAGTGACCAAAATTGCCATTTTTACAGAGTTTTGCTTACTCACAATCTTCAATTTTGACCAATTTCAGGCACAGAAATGACTTTAAACACACTTATTTTAGTTGAAAAAGTAATAACTCACATCCAACCGTCATTTAAAGTGAAAAGATTAAATATTAAAATTTCATCAATATTGACCATTTTTTTAACGTTCGACTGGTCCGGGGTCATCGTTTTTCATCAGAAAATTGATTTTTTGGACTCTACCAAAAATGATTCAAAATGTCATTTGGATCGGGCCTCATGTTGAATAACCACTTTTTAAACCCTCACAGTGACCAAAACTGCCATTTTTACAGAGTTTTGCTTACTCAAAATCTTAAATTTTGACCAATTTCAGGCACAGAAATGACTTTAAACATACTTATTTTAGTTGAAAAAGTAATAACTCACGTCCAACCGTCATTTAAAGTGAAAAGATTAAATGTTAAAATTTCATCAATATTGACCATTTTTTCAACGTTCGACTGGTCCGGGGTCATCGTTTTTCATCAGAAAATTGATTTTTTGGACTCTACCAAAAATGATTCAAAATGTCATTTGGATCGGGCCTCATGTTGAATAACCACTTTTTAAACCCTCACAGTGACCAAAACTGCCATTTTTACAGAGTTTTGCTTACTCAAAATCTTCAATTTTGACCAATTTCAGGCACAGAAATGACTTTAACACCTTGGCTGCTAGGTGTTTTCCCCTCCTGTGCTGGAAATTGCTATTTTACTTTTTTTATGACGAGCTCAGCTCGTCATCAGCACAGCTCAACTGTGCATCATGACGAGCTGAGCTCGTCATGAGCATCGAAAGGGTTAAACACACTTATTTTAGTTGAAAAAGTAATAACTCACATCCAACCATCATTTAAAGTCAAAAGATTAAATGTTAAAATTTCATCAATATTGACCATTTTTTCAACGTTCGACTGGTCCGGGGTCATCGTTTTTCATCAGAAAATTGATTTTTTGGACTCTACAAAAAATGATTCAAAATGTCATTTGGATCGGGCCTCATGTTGAATAACCACTTTTTAAACCCTCACAGTGACCAAAATTGCCATTTTTACAGAGTTTTGCTTACTCAAAATCTTCAATTTTGACCAATTTCAGGCACAGAAATGACTTTAAACACACTTATTTTAGTTGAAAAAGTAATAACTCACATCCAACCGTCATTTAAAGTGAAAAGATTAAATGTTAAAATTTCATCAATATTGACCATTTTTTCAATGTTCGACTGGTCCGGGGTCATCGTTTTTCATCAGAAAATTGATTTTTTGGACTCTACCAAAAATGATTCAAAATGTCATTTGGATCGGGCCTCATGTTGAATAACCACTTTTTGAACCCTCACAGTGACCAAAATTGCCATTTTTACAGAGTTTTGCTTACTCAAAATCTTCAATTTTGACCAATTTCAGGCACAGAAATGACTTTAAACACACTTATTTTAGTTGAAAAAGTAATAACTCACATCCAACCGTCATTTAAAGTCGAAAGATTAAATGTTAAAATTTCATCAATATTGACCATTTTTTCAATGTTCGACTGGTCCGGGGTCATCGTTTTTCATCAGAAAATTGATTTTTTGGACTCTACCAAAAATGATTCAAAATGTCATTTGGATCGGGCCTCATGTTGAATAACCACTTTTTAAACCCTCACAGTGACCAAAATTGCCATTTTTACAGAGTTTTGCTTACTCAAAATCTTCAATTTTGACCAATTTCAGGCACAGAAATGACTTTAAACACACTTATTTTAGTTGAATAAGTAATAACTCACATCCAACCGTCATTTAAAGTCAAAAGATTAAATGTTAAAATTTCATCAATATTGACCATTTTTTCAATGTTCGACTGGTCCGGGGTCATCGTTTTTCATCAGAAAATTGATTTTTTGGACTCTACCAAAAATGATTCAAAATGTCATTTGGATCGGGCCTCATGTTGAATAACCACTTTTTGAACCCTCACAGTGACCAAAATTGCCATTTTTACAGAGTTTTGCTTACTCAAAATCTTCAATTTTGACCAATTTCAGGCACAGAAATGACTTTAAACACACTTATTTTAGTTGAAAAAGTAATAACTCACATCCAACCGTCATTTAAAGTCGAAAGATTAAATGTTAAAATTTCATCAATATTGACCATTTTTTCAATGTTCGACTGGTCCGGGGTCATCGTTTTTCATCAGAAAATTGATTTTTTGGACTCTACCAAAAATGATTCAAAATGTCATTTGGATCGGGCCTCATGTTGAATAACCACTTTTTAAACCCTCACAGTGACCAAAATTGCCATTTTTACAGAGTTTTGCTTACTCAAAATCTTCAATTTTGACCAATTTCAGGCACAGAAATGACTTTAAACACACTTATTTTAGTTGAAAAAGTAATAACTCACATCCAACCGTCATTTAAAGTCAAAAGATTAAATGTTAAAATTTCATCAATATTGACCATTTTTTCAACGTTCGACTGGTCCGGGGTCATCGTTTTTCATCAGAAAATTGATTTTTTGGACTCTACCAAAAATGATTCAAAATGTCATTTGGATCGGGCCTCATGTTGAATAACCACTTTTTAAACCCTCACAGTGACCAAAACTGCCATTTTTACAGAGTTTTGCTTACTCAAAATCTTAAATTTTGACCAATTTCAGGCACAGAAATGACTTTAAACATACTTATTTTAGTTGAAAAAGTAATAACTCACGTCCAACCGTCATTTAAAGTGAAAAGATTAAATGTTAAAATTTCATCAATATTGACCATTTTTTCAACGTTCGACTGGTCCGGGGTCATCGTTTTTCATCAGAAAATTGATTTTTTGGACTCTACCAAAAATGATTCAAAATGTCATTTGGATCGGGCCTCATGTTGAATAACCACTTTTTAAACCCTCACAGTGACCAAAACTGCCATTTTTACAGAGTTTTGCTTACTCAAAATCTTCAATTTTGACCAATTTCAGGCACAGAAATGACTTTAACACCTTGGCTGCTAGGTGTTTTCCCCTCCTGTGCTGGAAATTGCTATTTTACTTTTTTTATGACGAGCTCAGCTCGTCATCAGCACAGCTCAACTGTGCATCATGACGAGCTGAGCTCGTCATGAGCATCGAAAGGGTTAAACACACTTATTTTAGTTGAAAAAGTAATAACTCACATCCAACCATCATTTAAAGTCAAAAGATTAAATGTTAAAATTTCATCAATATTGACCATTTTTTCAACGTTCGACTGGTCCGGGGTCATCGTTTTTCATCAGAAAATTGATTTTTTGGACTCTACAAAAAATGATTCAAAATGTCATTTGGATCGGGCCTCATGTTGAATAACCACTTTTTAAACCCTCACAGTGACCAAAACTGCCATTTTTACAGAGTTTTGCTTACTCAAAATCTTCAATTTTGACCAATTTCAGGCACAGAAATGACTTTAAACACACTTATTTTAGTTGAAAAAGTAATAACTCACATCCAACTGTCATTTAAAGTCAAAAGATTAAATGTTAAAATTTCATCAATATTGACCATTTTTTCAACGTTCGACTGGTCCGGGGTCATCGTTTTTCATTAGAAAATTGATTTTTTGGACTCTACCAAAAATGATTCAAAATGTCATTTGGATCGGGCCTCATGTTGAATAACCACTTTTTAAACCCTCACAGTGACCAAAATTGCCATTTTTACTGAGTTTTGCTTACTCAAAATCTTCAATTTTGACCAATTTCAGGCACAGAAATGACTTTAAACACACTTATTTTAGTTGAAAAAGTAATAACTCACATCCAACCGTCATTTAAAGTGAAAAGATTAAATGTTAAAATTTCATCAATATTGACCATTTTTTCAATGTTCGACTGGTCCGGGGTCATCGTTTTTCATCAGAAAATTGATTTTTTGGACTCTACCAAAAATGATTCAAAATGTCATTTGGATCGGGCCTCATGTTGAATAACCACTTTTTGAACCCTCACAGTGACCAAAATTGCCATTTTTACAGAGTTTTGCTTACTCAAAATCTTCAATTTTGACCAATTTCAGGCACAGAAATGACTTTAAACACACTTATTTTAGTTGAAAAAGTAATAACTCACATCCAACCGTCATTTAAAGTCGAAAGATTAAATGTTAAAATTTCATCAATATTGACCATTTTTTCAATGTTCGACTGGTCCGGGGTCATCGTTTTTCATCAGAAAATTGATTTTTTGGACTCTACCAAAAATGATTCAAAATGTCATTTGGATCGGGCCTCATGTTGAATAACCACTTTTTAAACCCTCACAGTGACCAAAATTGCCATTTTTACAGAGTTTTGCTTACTCAAAATCTTCAATTTTGACCAATTTCAGGCACAGAAATGACTTTAAACACACTTATTTTAGTTGAATAAGTAATAACTCACATCCAACCGTCATTTAAAGTCAAAAGATTAAATGTTAAAATTTCATCAATATTGACCATTTTTTCAACGTTCGACTGGTCCGGGGTCATCGTTTTTCATCAGAAAATTGATTTTTTGGACTCTACCAAAAATGATTCAAAATGTCATTTGGATCGGGCCTCATGTTGAATAACCACTTTTTAAACCCTCACAGTGACCAAAACTGCCATTTTTACAGAGTTTTGCTTACTCAAAATCTTAAATTTTGACCAATTTCAGGCACAGAAATGACTTTAAACATACTTATTTTAGTTGAAAAAGTAATAACTCACGTCCAACCGTCATTTAAAGTGAAAAGATTAAATGTTAAAATTTCATCAATATTGACCATTTTTTCAACGTTCGACTGGTCCGGGGTCATCGTTTTTCATCAGAAAATTGATTTTTTGGACTCTACCAAAAATGATTCAAAATGTCATTTGGATCGGGCCTCATGTTGAATAACCACTTTTTAAACCCTCACAGTGACCAAAACTGCCATTTTTACAGAGTTTTGCTTACTCAAAATCTTCAATTTTGACCAATTTCAGGCACAGAAATGACTTTAACACCTTGGCTGCTAGGTGTTTTCCCCTCCTGTGCTGGAAATTGCTATTTTACTTTTTTTATGACGAGCTCAGCTCGTCATCAGCACAGCTCAACTGTGCATCATGACGAGCTGAGCTCGTCATGAGCATCGAAAGGGTTAAACACACTTATTTTAGTTGAAAAAGTAATAACTCACATCCAACCATCATTTAAAGTCAAAAGATTAAATGTTAAAATTTCATCAATATTGACCATTTTTTCAACGTTCGACTGGTCCGGGGTCATCGTTTTTCATCAGAAAATTGATTTTTTGGACTCTACAAAAAATGATTCAAAATGTCATTTGGATCGGGCCTCATGTTGAATAACCACTTTTTAAACCCTCACAGTGACCAAAATTGCCATTTTTACAGAGTTTTGCTTACTCAAAATCTTCAATTTTGACCAATTTCAGGCACAGAAATGACTTTAAACACACTTATTTTAGTTGAAAAAGTAATAACTCACATCCAACCGTCATTTAAAGTCAAAAGATTAAATGTTAAAATTTCATCAATATTGACCATTTTTTCAACGTTCGACTGGTCCGGGGTCATCGTTTTTCATCAGAAAATGGATTTTTTGGACTCTACCAAAAATGATTCAAAATGTCATTTGGATCAGGCCTCATGTTGAATAACCACTTTTTAAACCCTCACAGTGACCAAAACTGCCATTTTTACAGAGTTTTGCTTACTCAAAATCTTCAATTTTGACCAATTTCAGGCACAGAAATGACTTTAAACATACTTATTTTAGTTGAAAAAGTAATAACTCACGTCCAACCGTCATTTAAAGTGAAAAGATTAAATGTTAAAATTTCATCAATATTGACCATTTTTTCAACGTTCGACTGGTCCGGGGTCATCGTTTTTCATCAGAAAATTGATTTTTTGGACTCTACCAAAAATGATTCAAAATGTCATTTGGATCGGGCCTCATGTTGAATAACCACTTTTTAAACCCTCACAGTGACCAAAACTGCCATTTTTACAGAGTTTTGCTTACTCAAAATCTTCAATTTTGACCAATTTCAGGCACAGAAATGACTTTAACACCTTGGCTGCTAGGTGTTTTCCCCTCCTGTGCTGGAAATTGCTATTTTACTTTTTTTATGACGAGCTCAGCTCGTCAT
>NW_028246965.1:0-11898 GCF_964263255.1 Lissotriton vulgaris
ATTATGGTTAGAATGGAGAGGGAATAATGCCACCCCTTTAGTGTTCAACACCTTCCCCAAATTGGTTTATATTGGAGTAGGAAGAGTAAATATCACCCTTTTGGTGTCCAACAACGTCTTCAAATTGAAAGTGGGTGGTAGGGTTTTTAGTAATGTCTGGAAGAATGGCGCTCAGACTATTGCGTGAACTATCTATGATCCTGTTTCAGGACGGTGCTGCCAGGTCGGGGGAATAACTCGATAACCCCCGGGAATGTGTGAATCGTAGGATCCACACTGTCAGAGTAAGCACAGTCCTGGGCACATAATGAGGATACAACATTGTTAACATCAGTTATATAGTGTTATGTAAAAGCAGTGGTCGGCACCAGTATAGGTTCAAAAAAGTTTCTTTATATATAGCAGCAACGACTGTGTTGATCAGAACAAAAGCCAGCCGACACGTGTTTCTTCACTAGGAGAGGTCCCGTGACTCAACAGGGCTGGGGAGGATACAAAACAAGGGGTGAGTAAAAGGAAGGGGTACAAGGGGTAACCTAGTTGTTGACTGTATAAGGGAAGAAGTGAAGGAGGGGATCACCCTAAGTGTTGCTGAAAAGGAAGAGAGGAAAAAGTGTTGTGCTTACTTCGTCTTCAAATTGGTTTAGATCGGAGTGGAGTGGGAATGGTAAAAGTTACCCCTTTATTGCCTATAAATTATTTATGTTGAAGTGTGAAAATGTAAGTTTAGAATTTTATTCTGAATTCTTGAATTCACTTTTATTTGTATGTAGTAGAAATACTTTGTGTTGATTTAGTAGTATTGCTTGTGTTTAGAAATATAATTTAAAAAACAGGTTGTTGTATGTTTGTCACCAATAATAATATTAATTAAAAAAATTGTATAATAAAGATGTTACACATTTTTCTATTTTGAGGTATGCTTTCAAAGTTTATTTATTGTATTTATTTTACAATTGTGATGATATATACTTCAAGTTAAAATAAACATGTATATAAAGTTAGGTAAATAAAACATTGTTTAATTATTTTTTATTAAAATTATATTTTACTACTATTGTATGTTGCATATTATCAACTTGTATTTTCTCCTGTTTAACAGATTTTTAAAATTTCTTAGCATTTTTTGTAAACATTTTTTCAGTTATATTAACATATATTTTTCAGTATATACTAAATTATTATATATATTTGATACTAATATTTAAGTCATACTTCGCAATTTGCTTACATTTCATTACAAATTGTTTTAACATGTTTCACGTGTTTTATAATTTTGAGTTTTTTTTTAATACATGTATTCAATATTTTTACAATACCCCCCATTCATTTCTAAGAAGAGATAGTGTTTTTATGGTTTAGTTTAGCAGCCATTTTGTTTTTACTGCTATCTTCTATTTTGTAATATACTGGTATTATTTTTAGCCTGTTTTCTCTGAGCCACATCACAGTAAGGTGCTGCTGTGTCGTCGGAACAAGTAAATCTTTTTTACAGATTTTTTAAGGGTTTGTGAGGGTAGGGAGTGTTTAAAGAGGTAGACTACAAGTTAGTTATAGTGCTGTTTGTGGGTGTTTTGTATATTTATTAGTGTTATTGAATTTCACTAGTTTGTTGTTTTGCCTTTTCGCACACTATTTCAATAATATATCACTATTGCCAGGGAGACAGGACTGGTCAATCCCCATCATCCAGTGTCCCTGTGACGGTACCTCTGAACAGTCAAATATACATGTACTACTGTTCTGCAAATATTATGATGTACCACGCAAACGATGGATTATTCCTATCCTATCGTTCCTTGGTTTGAGAAGATGTCGTCCTGCCTTTATGGCATTACAATTCTTAGATACAGCATCAAATGCCAAATGTATAGCCATGTATCTAAAAACCTGTCTGAAAATCCGAGCCACTTTGGAGACTAACGGTAGCTTTATAGAATAATTAGATCATTGTTGTTCGACATGCTTGACTTTGTATTTTTAGCTGTTAGAACTATAGTACGGATGTAAGGCTTTATTATACGTGTGCTCACACACTTTGTTTAATACTATTTTTATTGTGTACTTATGATGTATATGAAATTGTATATATTGATTGCTGCTTTTATGATTTTATATTGTTCTAAAATCGAATAAAGCTTTCTACTACTACTACTAATATATCACTATGTTATGTTGAATTGTGTTATGTTGGTGATATTTTGATGATTAACTGTTATGTAATAGTATATCTTTATTCGATTTTTTTAAAACATAAAAGCACAACAATATACAAATAGGTAAAAAAATTCCCACCTCCATATCCACCAGGTGAGGTAATAAAATGAAATCCCAAGCATAGGTACAGCATATAACTCGGTCTCAGTTAAAACTATCCCCTTCAAGGACTATTTAGTTTTGGGTCAGGTCCAGAATTCGTATCACATCTACAGTGATGTAATAGTATCTGTGTGTGTTTTAGTATTTAGTAAACTGTAAAGTGCAAAATGTCATCAATATGGTTACCATATAATATTTTCTGTGTAAAAATAAATACGGTTTTGCCAGCAGTTTAGAAGCTTACCTATTGTACAGGTAATAAAACAAAATTAAAAAACAGTAATAGTTCCAAATATAATCCAACTAAAAAGATGAGCTTTAGCCATCACAATAAAACAGTACTCTTGGTGAGCTATAACCAAATTCATGTGAAATAATGTTAATATCACTGATATGCTCGGCAGAGTGTGGGTAACAAAATGTCATCATCAATTTTCTGCATAAACATTTCCTAAACAGACGAGTACGATGCTATCATTGGTTAAGATCTCACAAGAATTCAGGATCTTGAAGATTAATATATCTATTCCGTTAAGAGTATGTAGACGTGGCAAACGCATACAGTACTTCATAATTGGTTCATTTAGTCCTTGAATATTTCAGCATTCTGATTCTTAGTCTTCAGGCGTGTAACAAGTATCTAGACACACCAAAAATAAGGTATTCTGTGCTATCACTTTTTAGGATTCTAATGATCTCATTAAGTGGTTTAGCAGCTAAAATCCGACATATCAGAATTAGCAGGATTCTTCTAACCTGCATGCACTTAGGACAAAAAAATAGAAAGTGTACTTCAGTTCCAGATTTGGCCTTACATGCCGGACAGCTGGGCGGGATGTTAGTACCATTCCAGCTAATGCAAAAACTGTTGACTGGGAGGATGCACTACCTAGATTTTAAGTATAGGGATTTCACTAGCGGAGGTTCTATACGATTCAAAAATTCTTCCTGCTGCAGATTATCTTTAAAACTCAGGAACATACTTGTCAATTCCCCTTGAGTTCTTTTAGATATGGCATTGGCATAACTCCAGTATCTCTTTTTAAGAATGGGTAGAACCCTTTTTTTTATGCTATTGGGATTGATCCAAAGATCACTCTTGCCCAATTTAACCAACCAGCCCTTGATGGAATCAAACCACTGGAAGAACCCTCTGGTATCAAGTGATAATACATCAAGAAGTGATTAGTTCATGGGTAATGGTGAATCATTTAATCAAACGTGGATCCAAAAGGTGAGGAGCCTGAGAGCGATTGCATGAGCGACGTTCTTTTATCCCAGATCCAGAGGCATCAGTGTCTGCTGGGTATTCTGGGGGAGCTCCAGAACTGTGGCAATCAAAGAAAATGGAGTTACAAATCGACCTTTTATCCACCTTTGCACTAAGAATAGTGGAACTGAACAACAAGGTGGACTTCATAGAGAACAAGCTCAGCGAAACTCAGAATAACCGCATTTGCACCTGCTCGTGCGCAGCTCTTATGGATACATGGGCAACCTTGCCAGAAATCCTTAAAGGCCTGGTAGACTCATTAATAACCCAAACAGGAGGCACGATGGGCCCGATGAATAATAGTAGCATCTTAGCTGCTTTAAACCCTGACAGTCCTCGGGGCAACTCAGCTGGAAGCAACACGGGTAACCCTCCAACAAAACCCGAGATTCAAGGACTTTTAGTATCCACTAAACTTTTCACCAGCCCATCCAGCTGTAATTCCAGCTCTTGAATCTTAAACCCAGGGTGGCATATTGAGGGTAACAACTCCAACCAGAAAAGGAACGAGGAACCTCTTTCAAGGAGGGCTAAGAAAAAATTAAAGAAACAAGAAAAAAAAGCTAAGGCATCAAAAAACGTGCCCTCTAATTTCCAACTCATATTCAAAATTCACAAATGAATAAAGATAAATTACGGCTCTTTATGATTTTCACCAAAATTCACATCTCAAATAATTTAACACTCATAGCACAGCCCCTTTGGGCGTTACAAAAGAGAGAGATGGCCCGGCACAGCCAATTTCCCACATGGGGGTCTTGCACAGTCCGTCAGGCCCAGCAACAACAGTGCAACTACCTCATTGACCAAACATCAAGAAGGTAGAGCAAAGAAAACAAGTATGTTTAATTAAGGAACAAGGACCTGATACCGGGGACATCACACTTCAAGGACGCATAGTCCCGGGCTCGCAGAGACCCAGTGATCATGTTTTTTAAACATACAAGGGAACCCGATGAGTAACTAAGAACCCCGGGTGTCAATTTATATCATTCAACAATGGTCCTTAGAATTTTATACAGTGACGAATAAAGTATAGACCCAAATTGTTGCTATATTTGTACACTGTCCAGACAGACATAGAGTTTTAATACAATAAATAGAATTAATTAAGCATAAATGAGAGAACAATTGATAAAGCGGGCGCAATCCTGCTTCCAGTACATAAAACAGGGAACAAAAACAATGAACAAGAAAAATTCAAGGCAAAACGGAAAATTGAAAGCTTGATTAGATCAGAAAATGAAACAGCTATCCAAAATAGTAACCACACTAATTATACACATTGGTTGAGCGTGATACTATTAAATTGGTTGACGACGTTTCGATCCCATGCAAAAACTATAGTGGGATCATCATCAGGACTGAGCAATTAATTGCCTGAAAGTAAACCTAATGCCTGTTTAGAGAGGGAAAAAGAAAAAAACAGGGAAGCCTGTCAAGGAGTTGTAGTATCAAAGCTTGTATTTTGTCAGAAAAAAAGACATGCATTGGAAAATTTGGTGTGAGTGAACCACAAGAGTAGAAACATGCGTGGGAGACAACCTGGTGAGGTATTCAAAAAATTAAGTGAAACTGACTGGGGCACATAAAGTGTCAAGGATGGTGCTGAAACGATACGGGCCAAAAGGAGAGCAAATATGCTGAATAATTGGTATGTCAGCAGGTGTTTAATAGAGAAGGCGCGTGATAACAGTGCCTACATCGTGTTGTTAACTAGTTTAACCGAGGTGTATAATACAGGCATGTGACGGAGTGGTGGTGTCACAAGAGGTGGTGTCACAAGAGGCGTCTAATTGCGAGATAACAAAAACAGAGAAACCTCCTGGCAGTTCGCTAAGCAGCTAAATCCAGAATGAATATTGGGCGAGTGAGGAAGTCTAACGCGGGAGAACAAATACGGAGAGATTAAAGCAATGGGGAACACGCAGAGATGAGTAATCCCTGAGAGGCACGTAATCAAATTACCTTCTCTCGGGGAGTGCCAGGATAAAATTGCTTTTCATGCGGCAAGGAGATGCGCCGTCTTACGGGGGGGAAAACTTGCTAAAAACAACAAAGGGATATAGTTATCGCCGTGTCGGCTTCACAGTCTGTCTGAAAGTGGATGGGTGGGTATGGGTTAGAGACAAGTCGGAAGGTGGACAGTGATCAAGCATCTCAGCCATTCCGAAGCCCGATTCATCAATTAGTCCCACGCCAACAGTACCCTGGCTCTAGCCACAACATAAGTATTTTGGAAGCAGATCTAAATACCCAGCATGAAGCAAATCAAGTTAGTAAAACTAGGCACAAGGTGATTCTCACCCCCAGATACTTTATCAAAGGTCAACATGATATTTCAAACAGGGGCAATCTACTCAGACTATTCAAGCACATCCCGTCACTCATTGTAATACACTCTAACAATCTAGTCTGGGTTAAGTTCCTGAGACTTTCCAGCGATTCTCACGGGGAATCAACTTCAATAGGGCTGAGTCGCCATGCCCAGGTGGGACTCACAACAGAAAAAATAGCAAAAATGGCTGACTGAGAATCCGACATAGCATTCCCCATACCCGAGAAATACCCACACGTATTAGCAGTAACATCGCCAACAAAGGAGGTTTACTCGGTGTTAAGGGGGACAGTGTGCAATCAACCAGGGAAAAGCTCTGCCGTAGAACAAAGACCTTATAAGGTTATAAGATAATAAGCACACTTGAGCAAAGGTCAGTCCACTACAGTGGGAGAAAACACAGTGGAAAGCAAGGCACGCAGAACGTACCTGGTGGACAGTCCCCACAGTTGCATTTCTAATAGAAAAAAAGGCTGCTTGTTACCTTTACAAGAATAGAACATTGGGCAACAACACACATCTGTCCATCATATTGTGGAACGTCGCAGGGCTAAAAAGATTGCTTAGCTGCAACGCAGCATGCATGTACCTCAGAACAAATGACATTTTGTGCCTACAAGAGGCGTGGGCCACTGAACCCCTAATTCTCCCAGGCTTTTATGAGTTTCACACTGCAGCGATAAAATGCAACATATTTGGGAGAGCAGCTGGCGGGTTCTCAATTTTTATCAATCATGCCCGCAAAATAGAGGTAACATCATTAACAACTAACACTCCCAACTTGCAAGCAGTACTGATCTGCGGATTTAAAAGTAATAATATCTCAATCCATCAGGGATGAGAGTGATCTCAGACCATTGAGGGTATCCCTTGATCTAAATGGGAAATCCGCAAAACAACTGGGAGCATTGGGTACCTCAACTGGTGAAGTGCACCATGAAGTATTAAACAGAATAAAATGGACCATAAATCTAGGTCCAAAACTCTTGGAGTGGACCACACACAAAGAGTTGAGCCAAACAGTTAGAAGTTTGACATCCTCCTTGGAGCGCTGGAAAGTACTACTTGAGGAACTAAAAACCGTGCTCGAACAGGTCGCTGGTATCCCTAAAGGACAGGTCTCACATCCACAAAACCTTTCATCACAACTAAAATCAAAGGCCCTAGTGCAAACCAAGCGGAGTCTCTCAAAGGACTTGAAGGCGAGAAGAAAAGGAGCCACAAATCCCCATATATTGGAAATAAAAGTTGTTCGCAGGGAACACAGGAAGAAAATATGGGAAATTCGATCAAAGAAAATTGAGGCAGAGTGGCTGAAAATATTTAACCTTTTCAAAGAAAAGGGTCACATCCAACTTTGGAGATATAACAGACAACTGAGTCACACCAGTCAGAGCAAGGAAAATGGGGTGACAGCCTCCGAGTGGGTCAAATATGCAAAGCTACTGTACACAATACAGCAGAACATGACTGACACCCAAATACAACAAATCCTTCCAGTAACCCACAAAGATGACAAAACACCAGCTATCACCAAGGTTGAGATAACCAACCTGATTAAAAAAATGAGGTCAGATGGCGCGCCGTGTCCCAATGGAGTTCCAGCGGCAGTGTTTAAAGGCACATACGGATTCTGGACCGATCAGCTAACTCCACTTTTTAAGTATGCATTTGAAAGATCCACCGTTCCATCATCGTGGAAAGGCTCAATACTCTTCCCGATACACACAAAAAGGGGACCGCACTAAACCCGAAAATTATCGGCTCGTGGCTCTTTTAGAAATAGAAGCAAAAGCATATGCCAGAGTGTTGCTGAAGGAACTAGAAACCTGGGTAAAAGATCTCAATATTCTTCCATTCTTCCAAACTGGATTCAGGCCCCAAAGCTCCACCATAGATACCATCCTAGCACTGGAACACTTGTCCCTACGAGCGATCCAGCCCTCACAACCACCTTTGATTTGCTGTTTCATGAACTACGGTGCAGCTTTTGACCGAGTTGATCGCCAGAAGCTATGGGGAAAACTCATCAACTGGGGCATTCCCCAAAAGCTGGTAAAGGCAATAATTGCTCTCTATGAAGGGTCGTGGATGCGTATTAAAACCAACCAAATGTCAGTAACAACTAAGGTTCCAACCAACAATGGCCTCAAACAAGGGTGCGTCCTTGCCCCATTACTTTTTAATATCTATTCAGCCAACTTGGGACAACCGCTGATGGGGGCAAATCTACTCATTCCAAAGCTGGGTAACGCGCTGCTCCAATTTCTCCAATATGCTGATGACCTTGTTATCTTGGATCACACTAGGACAGGCCTACAGAAAGCCTTAGAAGCGCCATGGGTGCGCTGGGGATGTTCAGACGTGGGTCCCAGGCACTCCACACCACTGGAGTCAAGCTAGCCGGGATGATGAGAGGTGTTACCTCGAAACCGTTCCGGTCCTCGGATGCTTGATTCCGTTCTGGGAAGGACATGGCTTTTGTAGTTCGGACTGGACTGTTCCCATGGGGCAAAAGGGTCAGAGCTGATTTGCATATCGCCATTGTCTAACCCAGGGTGGTGTGGAGTGCAAAGAAACAATGGATTTGGGCCCAGATCTTTGGACTGGGGTGAATGTGTGACATTGATCCACATTCTGTCCATCACTTGTTTTGTTTGCAATTGCCGCCATGGGTGCGCTGGGGATGCTCAGACGTGGGTCCCAGGCACTCCACACCACTGGAGTCAAGCTAGCCGGGCTGATGAGAGGTGTTACCTCAAAACCGGTCCGGTCCTCGGATGCTTGATTCCGTTCTGGGAAGGACATGGCTTTTGTAGTTCGGACTGGACTGTTCCCATGGGGCAACAGGGTCAGAGCTGATTTGCATATCGCCATTGTCTAACCCAGGGTGGTGTGGAGTGCAAAGAAACAATGGATTTGGGCCCAGATCTTTGGACTGGGGTGAATGTGTGACATTGATCCACATTCTGTCCATCACTTGTTTTGTTTGCAGCTGTCTCAAGTTAGGCAGTGAGAGGCACCGACTAGTTCTTCCTATTGCAGAGCCCAGGGCCTTGTACGATGCAGAGAAGTGTCAGACTTGTGTTTCTCTTCTAATACAGCTCAAATAGTTGCACTGCTTGGGAAATTTATTGAATCAATTTGTGACGCACTGTCACCGAAAACAAAGCCACAAAAAGAAAACAGTCGGCTAGGAAGTAAGTGAGTCCCGGACAAACCTCCCTTTTAAGTCTAATGCATTTTGCACTAGTACTGTATAACCAGACTGTGATATTAGTTTGAAGGCTTTATGCCCTACCAGGCTGTAGTAACGAGCACGGGATTTTAACTCTCTTTCTTTTAACATTGCTGGTATATTGTAACGATTTTAAGTAATTGAACAATAAAAGCGTAATTATAAAAATTAAAAAACATTATGAAGAGAAGGGCTGATATTGTTTTTTGTTTGGACTGGGAGAGTGAAAGTTGTGTTCGTGCTTGTGTTGCATGCATGGGTAGGAACAAGTCCCATACAGTTATGGAGAGCACTATTGTGCCAATATAATTTTGTAAGAGAGCTTGGGAAAATGAGGGAATGGACATATGTGGACCATTTGGCTGTCCATGCGTAGAAGGCAGGTATGTAATATAACAAGTTGTATTACACACTGTAGGTCTGCAGTTTATCATCCTCATGAGAATGACCTGATTGAATGTTTCAATCGAGTTCTTAACCGCATCTCTGCTGCGGTGATTTTTGCGCTGTGCGGCTGTTTTCCCTTTTCCGCGTTACATGACGAGCTCAGCTCGTCATCAGCACACGCCACCCGTGGCTGATGACGAGCTGAGCTCGTCATCAGCGTCGAAGGGGTTAAGCAGTGTGTTCAGTTAGCAGTATGCAGTGGTCTGAATTGGAAAAATGAAGACAAAAATATGTTATGAAGTTACAGGACCACACCACATATTGTCACTAGTGAGACCCTACTTTTTGGGTGAAATGAAGGTTGACTTGCTCCACAGTCAATCCTGCATGAACCAAGAGAGTTCTTCATTCCTGTGTGGACAGTTGAGAGCTAACTGACAAGGTCAAAAGATATCAAAATCATTACATGAGCAGACACAAAGACATGTTAAGGGGAAGTGAAAGTTTGAGAAAGGGGGTTTTGTGAGTGTGTTTGAGTGCACATTGTGAAGATAGTTTATCTAAACGGCAAAATCCTAAAGAGGTGTGTGAACTGAGGTGAAACACAGTGATGTTGAAAGATGGAAAAAATTAAACCTTAGGAAGGTCGCAAAGTGTAGCGAGTTGGAACACCAAAATTGTGTTGACAGTCTGGGCCCAGTTGAGGCACTGTTTGGGGGAGGAAGAACTACTAAGTGGATTAGGAGAAGTAACTGGATGATTATGTATGTTTATTATTCAGGGTAGCATTATACCAGTGTGTTTCCTGATTACACTTTTTCTTTTGTAAATTATCAAATGTAAGGTGCTCTGCACATCAATATACTGTCATATTCATTATTATTTGAGTTAGCAAGTTAGCAATATGTATTTTAAGTATTGCCATTTAATTATCTATCTATCTGTATCTATAAATCTATATAGATATCTTATATATATATATATACACACACACACACCATAAATCTGTTTATTTTTCAAACTGCTGGAGTGCATGTTGTCTCCGAAAAAGCCGTACGTGATCCTGGGAGTGTTAGTGATATATATATTTTTTTTCGGAGAATAAACAATGTGCATTCCAGCTGTTTGCAAAATAAGCAGATTTATTTAGTCATGAATCCATCAGCGGTGTATAGTAAAACACACCCAATGTGTATCAGCACTACAAGCGCCAAGGTCACGAGTGACGCAATAAAGTTACGGGCTTGAATATAAAGACAGGACAAATGTGATAACAATAGAAAAAGGGATTAGGAACAGTCAAAAGTAAGTTTACATGTTGGGATTACATTTGATATATAGTTAATAAATAAAGCACCCTGAATGCACCATGTAAACTAGACTCAATGTATAATGATGTCTCTGAAATAAGCCAAAATGTACAGGATGTTTGAGTTCCCACTGTAATGAATGAATTGCGCACAATTACGCAGTGCAGCAGTGAAGTGTATGCGTCACTCGAAGTATTGGACATGTACCCGCCCGATGCAAGTGTGCTGGAATGCAGCAAATCACAATGAGTCATTGTGTGCTGGTATTGCGGGCATATGTAAATGTAAAATCAAATATAAACAGTGAAGCACACAACATGCTCTCTGTACAGAACTACATCCAATAGTTGCGGCATTCGGAGGGTGCAAAATAAATCAATAAGCATTTAACATATTTATCTATTTATTTGCAGGTTTGTATAGCGCTAGGAATAAACTCCCGAAAGAGTATCTCCGCGCTTAGGACAGCCGGCAAGCAGGTATCTGAACAGTCACACTGATATTCTAAAACCATCTGAGACAGTTACATAATTTTTAACTAAAAGACAAGGCTTCAACTAATTTTGGCTAAACATGAAGGTTTTCAGTTGTTTTCTAAAAAGGAGATGGTCGGGACATTGTCTCAATAAGAGTGGAAGCGCATTCCACAAAATAGGACCCGCCACTGACAGGGCCTTACCACCCAATCTGGTCCTGCTGATCTTGGGTACACTCAGCAGCAGCTGCTCACTAGACCTAAGTGTGCGAGTAGGAACGTATGGTACACATTTTTTAGCCAAATAGTCCGGTCCTAGATCATGTAAATCTTTATGTATAGTCCAACAGGTCTTAAACTTCACTCGTTGACGTATGGACAACCAGTGCAGTTTGTCCAGCAGTGGTTTAGATGGAGATGTACGGGGGGCATTAAGGACCAGCCTGGCTGCTGTGTTCTGCACTACTTGCAAACGGTCTAGTACCTCTTCATTTGCACCTGCCAGAAGACCATTACAATAATCAAGACGGCTGTTTACTAGAGCCTGAACCAGGTCCC
>NW_028246966.1:0-71993 GCF_964263255.1 Lissotriton vulgaris
GAATATACTTTAAAAAAAAATATGGCCCAACCTATGCTCATGACGGAACCGCTCCATCATGAGCATCAAAGGGGTTATTAGTGTTCTAATGATCTTTGTTAGAATATATGAGTGAATCTATAGGTAAGAGTTTAGATGTGTGTTTAGATGTAGGAATCACTGGATGGGTTTTTAGAAACTTGTATTGGTGTGGCAATGGTTTTAAATATGGTACCCCATATTTTATAATGAGTGTTGAAAGGTTATACTAGCGTATGATGAGATGTATCAGATTGTCACGTGGATGATGTCATACGTGATGCCATCAGTGATGTAATTTGAGATATCATCAGTGATGTCACTGACCATGTCATGAATGATGTAATAGGTGACATCATCAGCAGTGGATTGTGGGTGCGCGAGTTATAGTTAGTACAACTAACTATAACGGAGGAATTTCAATAGTTTTGTACAAGTGAAATGTCCAGCTAACTATAACACCCTAAAACCTATGGTTTCTTCAGTGAATTTCTAAGGTTTTTTAAATGCTAATTCCTAACTATAACATGTCTAAAACCAATGTTTTTTTCAGTGAATTTCACAGGTTTTTAAATGCTTATTCCTAACTATAAAATGTCTGAAACATATGTTTTTTTCAGTGAATTTTAAAGGTTTTGTAAATGACAATTTGCAAATACATTAATTGTTATATTTATTTTTTGATACTGATTTACTACATTTTTTTAAACTATTCATTTTTAGATATTTTATTTTTTTAATTACATTAAATTTTTTTAATATAAATTGAAAAAAAATGTTTTTAAAAATATTGAATTTCTAATATTTTTTTTAAATATATTTTTTAAAATATATTTATATAAATTTTATATAGCAGGCAATGATATCCTATGGAACGAAATTCAAGTTACTGGTAAGTACGGTTAAAATTACTTTTCAAAACTCCACACTTAGAACAATTTCCAAGTGAACCCAGTCAATGTTAGCCAATGGAAGGAAATTCAAGTTACTGGTAAGTACGGTTAGAATTACTTTTCAGGATCAGTACAGGGCTCAAAAATGCAGCACTGAGGTCTCTCCTGATAACAGGTGAGTAAATCGGAATTCATAGTTCGGTTTATTTTAGAGGAATATTTGTAAGTTACAAAACTCCACACTTAGAAGAATTTCCAAGTGAAACCAGTCGATGTTATCCTATGGAAGGAAATTCAAGTTACTGGTAAGTACGGTTAGAATTACTTTTCAGGATCAGTACTAGGCTCAAAGATGCAGCACTGAGGTCTCTCCTGATAACAGGTAAATCTTAATTCGTAGTTCAGCTGATTTTACTTCTGTCCAGTATATATAGAGCCACATTCTACACCATCCCCTCCCTTCACCACTGTGCAAACACTCCCTGTGGCATGTTTTAAGTTGGGGAAATAATTCCCCTTCAATCCTGAGGTCCCTAGGGTCCAACTAGCTCACTAGGTACATCCAGTAAGCGCCACAGAGCTGTGTAGCAAAGAGATATAATAAATCGGCTCGGCCTAGACCACCTCTCTGCAATGCAGCACAGTGGCTCTTACTGGAATCACCTGGTGGGCTAGTTGGCCCCCAGGGTCCCTCAGGATTAGAGGGGCATTATTTCCTCAACTTCAGACGGGCCACAGGGCGTGTTTGCACAGTGGTGAAGGGAGGGGATGGTGTAGAAAAATTGCTCTATATATACTGGACCAAAGTAAAATCAGCTGAACTACGAATTCCGATTTAGACCACCAGCTACCACCAGTAAGCACCACAGAGGTGCGTTGCAGAGAGGTGTAAAAATGTTTGTGGCCTCAGAACACCTCTACAACGCAGCCCCTTGGCTCACACTGGAGGTTCCTGGTGGGCTAGTTGGCCCCCACGGAACGCCAGTATTCAAGGGGTTCACTCTGCAAACGATCCAGGGGGTGCGTTTGCAGAGTGCTAAAATAAGGGGGCGTGGCCTCCGGCGCGATGCTGGTCTTTTTTTGGGGGTTTAAGAAGAGGGCTGTGTGGCCCCCCTTCTTTTCCTAATATTTTGGTCCTTGGGACCCCATGCCTGAGGGCCTGCCCCCTAATTTATTTTTTTAAATGCCACGTGGCCCTCCTCCCGAGGTCATAATCGCCTCGGGGACTCCATCCCCCGGGCATGGCCTTTTTAAAAATATTTTTCATATAGGAGGGGGGTTGCCTTGCTCCCCTCCTTAGGCCATTTATGGCCCCGGGGAACGCTTCCGCCGGGGCCGGTCTTTTTTATTTTACTTTTTGTATTTTTTTTTTTTACATTTTGGGGAGGGGGCACGTGGCCCCCCCTCCCGGGCCACATGTAGCTAAGATGCAGCTCCCCCTGTGGAAAAGCAATTTGCTGTGGAATTTGGAAGAGAGAGCAAGTTTCCTGCTCTCTCTTCCAAATACCAAAGCAGTTTACTATGACAGGGCGGGAGCCACGAGGCTCCTGCCCCACCATAGCAAACTACAGTGTCCCGGGGTGGGTACCCCAGGACACTGCAGGGGCCGGTCCGGGGGGGGTGGCGGTCCCCAAGGTCATCACAAGGCTCCAGGAGGGGGCTGCGTGGCCCCCTCCCACCATCAACAAAGCCCCAGAGGTGGTGGTCCCCGGGGCTGGGGGGTCCATCATGAACCCCCAATATAAATATTTAGAGCCCCGGGGAGGTGGTGTTCCCCGGGGGGTGTGAAGGGGCTTGAGCCTTCCCACACAAGGTATGTTTTTAAAAGAAATAAAGCCCCGGGGATGACGGTCCCCGGGGCTTGGGGAGGCGTTAGAGCCCCCACAACATTTTATTAACCAGCCCGGGGGGGTAGTGGTCCCCGGGGCTATGGGACGCAGTGTGCCCCCAGCAACCAAAAATGAAATCAAGCCCCGGGGTGTGGTGGTCCCTGGGGCTTGGGGGTCGTTAGAGCCCCCCAAAATGTTATCAACCAGCCCCGGGGTGGTGGTCCCTGGGGCTACGGGGGCAGTGTGCCCCCCCCCACAATCAAAGTTAAATCGAACCCTTGGGAGTGGTGGTTCCCAGGGCAATGTGGGGGAGATTGTGTGCAACAAAGTGCAGGAGCCCGCGCTTTGTTTTTTTTAAAATTTCGGACGAATTCGCCCTGTTTGCGCGAATCTCACCGATTTATTTTTTTATTGTTTTTTTGGACCTGGGGATCCTTGTGGGACCCCCTCAGCGAGCCTAGGGGGTCAGGGTGTTTCTACCCTGCCCTCTTCTTGCGTTTTGAAAGGTTTTAATTCTCCTTTCTTGTGCCTCGGTTCTACTGAGGCACAAGATGGCTGCCAACACTTCCTGGTTTGGAGTGTTGACAGCCAATTACTATACAGCACGTGCTCGGCAGGGTGCACGGATCCTGGGCGGCCATAGATATATATGTGATTTTACTTTTGATTTTCTCAACAACTACTGAACTGATTTACACCATTTCACTAAAAGGCACGACTCTGAACACGGGCTAACCTTTTACCAAATTTGGTGTAATTCTGTTCAGCAATTCGGGTTGTAGCTGTGATTAAAGATTCCTATGGGAAATTGCTTGGGGAAAACACAATTTGGGACCCCCCCTTTTTTCTCGCCCCCAGCTTGATGAATCACCCCGAAACTTTCAGGGTAGGAGCGGACACGATTGAGCCATACATTTTAAAAATTAATGGACATTATAATTAGAAATTAGCATTTAAAAAACCTTAGAGGAAAAAAACCAACAAAAAAAACCTTAGAGAATCACTGAAACAAGCGTAGGTTTCAGGGATGTTATAGTTAGTTGGAAATTTCACTCATACAAAACCAGAGGAATTCAGCCATTAGAGTTAGTTGAGCTAACTATAGCTTGCTCCCCTGCAATGCACTGCTGATGACTTTACATATTACATCACTCATGATATGGTCAGATGCCATCAGTGACATCACTGATCATCTCAAATTACATCACTGATGACATCATCCACGTGAAAATCCGATGCACCTCCTCACAACCTAATATAATGTTTAGTACATCAACTGTATAATACAAACTGCCATTCCCGAAAGCATAGACACACCAAAACCAGTTACTACATACCCACTCACTGGTTCATAAATCTACACACACATCTATACCCTCATCCATACAGTCACTCATAAATGCAGTCAAACATCAATACAGCTACTATCATATGTACTCATATACCCATACATACACTCACACACCACCACTCACCCACAAAGTCACACAGCTAGTCAGTAATGCAAATATTCAATAACACTACTGTTTACTCCCCTACACAGTTATATACACACAACCTCACTTATTCATATACATAATAACACATACTTACTCTCTTCTGCACTCAGTGACACAACCACACACTCATCCATTGAGCTACTATCACAATCACTCACTCTCACATTTAATCATTTATATACTCTAACTCTCACGTATACTACCTTTCACATATGTAGTTACTCACACATGTACCACTGAAACACCCATTTACGTACTCAGACAACAAATCAAAAATCCATATATAGATACTCATATATCTAATCACCAACCCACCAGCCACTTACAAACCAACTGACAGATTGATACAGACATTCATACAGATTAGTCAGTCTCCCATGTATTATTAAGACCTGTTTAATCACTCACTTATATAGTCAGTAATGCACCTATTAAATCATTCATTCCGACACTCATATACCCACTCATTCTTCAATATACCTTGGCATATATATGTATAAAACATTTTAAATTCTTTAGAAACACCTAGTCACTGGATGATGTCATTAGTGATGTCATTTGAGATTTTAACAGTGATTTCATCAGTGATGTCACTGACCATGTCATGAATGATGTAATATGTGATGTCATCAGCAGTGCATTGCGAAGCGTGAGATATAGTTAGCTCAACTGATTATAACAGCCGAATTTCTCTGGTTTTGTACGAGTGAAATGTCAAACTAACTATAATGTTCCTGAAACCTACGTTTTTTTTAGTGAATTTCTAAGGTTTTTTAAATGCTAATTTCTAACTATTACGTCGCAGAAACCTATGTTTTTTCAGTGAATTTCAAATATTTTTAAATAATAATTTCTAACTATGCCCACAGAGGTAGGACACGTGAAGAAAGGCACAGAAAGAATCAAGAGAAATGCAGAAAGAGGCAACAAAAATCCAGAAAGAACCAACAGAGGTGCAGAAAAAGGCCTTGTTATAAAGTCATCCTATGCCCCCACTTTTTTACTGACTGGTACTGGTGGTAACTGCCCAGGCCCTGAGCCAGTGTTATGCTGAAAGACATTTAGAATGCAGGGAAAACACCTACATACACTAGGGTACACTATGGACTGGGGTAGCCATGTGATTGGCATGACCTCCCCTTTAAGGCCCTTGTACATAATTGGTAGGGGTGGGCGGAATTTGCATAGTTGCGCTACGCAAAGCTACATGAAATGGTAAAATATCTCCCTGTGCACTCACAGTTCCGCGAACATGCTGAATTGCTTGTTCTGCCCGTTCACAATGCTTTTTTTTCCTGTTGGCGAATGCGGTTTCCATGTTCGGGAGGAAATATCTCGCAAACACGCCTTTTGAAAGCACGAACAAGCTAAAAATTCTGCCAAGCCACGGATTGCGGAATGTTTGGCAATTCTGAGTTTTCCACAGAACACAACATTACCCAAATTTCGCGAGCGGAGCAGAATTTTCCGCCCAGGCTTAATAGTAGGGCAGGGGGATTAAAACTACATCTAATTCAGAGAGAGATGCAGAAAGAGGCAAAGAGGTGCATAAACAGGCAGAACAGGTGCAGAAATAGGGAACAGGGGTGCAGAAAGAGGCAAGTGAGATGCAGAAAGTAGTAAGAGCAGTGCGGAAAGAACCATCAGAGATGCAAAAATAGGTAAGAGGAGTGTATCAACAGGTAGGAGAGGAGCACAAAGAGGCAAGAGAGGTACAGAAAGAGGCAGGAGGAGTACAGAAACAAGCAAGAGGAGTGCAGAAAGAGGCAAGAGAATTACTGAAAGAAGCAACAGAGGTGTGGTAAGAAGCAAGCGAAGTTCAGAAAGAGCTAAGTGAGGTGCAGAAAGAAGCAAGAGCCGTGCAGAAAGAACCAACAGAGGTGCTGAAAGAGGCAACAGAGGTGCATAAGGAGTCCCGAGGGGTGCAGAAAGAAGGACGAGTAGAACAGAAAGAAACAAAAGAGGTGCTGAAAGAGGCACGAGAGGGAAGGAAGAGAAGAGAAGTGAAGAGAGAAGTAACAAAGGTGCAAAATGAGACAAAAAGAAAAAGGCAGGAGAGATACACTAAGAGGCAAATGACGTACAGAAAGAGGCAGTTGGGATGCAGAAAGAAGGAAGAAGAGTGCAGAATGAAGCAAGAGAATTGCTGAAAGAAGCAACAGAGAAGAAGAAAGAAGCAAGAGACGTTCAGAAAGAGGCACGTGAAGTGCATAAAGACGCAAGAACAGTGCAGAAATAACCAATAGGGGTGCTGAAAGAGGCAACAGAAGTGCAGAAGGCGGCACGAGTGGTGCAGAAAGAAGGAAGAGAAGTGCAGAAAGAAGCAACAGATGTGATGAAAGAGGCAAGAGTGGTACAGAAAGATAGAAGAGAGGTGTAGAAAGAGACAAGAGAGTTTGACAAATAGGGAAGAAGGATGCAAAAAGAGGTAGGAGGGGTGCAGAAAGAAGCAAGTGAAGGGCAGAAAGAGGCAACATAGGTGCAGAAAGATGCAAGAGAGATGCATAAACAAGCAAAAGAAGTGCAGAAAGAAGCAAGAGAATTGTAGAAAGAAGCAACAGAGGTTTAGAAGGAAGCAAGAGAAGTACTGAAAGAGGCAAATGAGGTGCAGAAAGAAGCAAGAGCAGTACAGAAATAACCAACAGGGGTGCTGAAAAAGGCAACAGAGGTGCAGAAAGAGTCATGAGGGGTGCAGAAAGAAGAAGGAGGAGTGCAGAAAGAAACAGCAGAGGTGCTGAAAGAGGCACGAGAGGTGGAGAAAGAAGGAAGAGAAGTGCAGAAAGAAGTAACAGAGGTGCAGAAAAAGGCAAAAGGAGTTCAAAAAAGGTAGAATGGGTGCACGAGGCAAGAGAGGTACAGAAAGAGGGAGAAGAGGTGAAGAAAGATACAACAAACGTGCAGAAGGAGGCACAAGGGTGCACAAAGAGGCAAGAGAAGTACAGAAAAAAACAACAGAGGTATAGAAAGAGGCAAAAGTGGTTACACAAAGAGGGCAAAGAGGTGTAGAAAGAGGCAAGAAAGTTGGACACATAGGGAAGAGGGTGCAGGAAGAGGCAGGAGGAATGCGGAAAGAAGCAAGTGAAGTGCAGAAAGAAGCAACAGAGGTGCAGAAAGAGGCAAGTGAGGTGCAGAAAGAAGCAAGAGCAGTGCAGAAAAAACCCAACAGAGGTGCTGAAAGAGGCAAAAGAGATGCATAAGAGTCACAAGGGGTGCAGAAAGAAGCAAGAGGAGTACAGAGAGAAACAACAGAGGTGCTGAAAGAGCCACAAGGAGTGCAGAAAGAAAGAATAGAAGTACAGAAAGAAATAAGAGAGGTGCAGAAAAAGGCAAAAGGAGTTCAAGAAAGGTAGGATGGGTGCACGAGGCAAGAGAGGTACAGAAAGAGGGAGAAGAGGTGAAGAAAGATGCAAGAGAGTTGAACAAATAGGGAAGAGGGGTGCTTAAAGAGGCAGGAGGGGTGCAGAAAGAAGCAAGTGAAGTACAGAAAGAGACAACAGAGGTGCAGAAAGATGCAAGAGAGGTACAGAAACAAGGAAAAGAATGGCTAAACGAGGAAAGAGAATTGCTGAAAGAACAACAGTGGTTTAGAAAGAAGCAAGAGAGGTACACAAAAGCAAGGAAAGTACAGAAACAGGCAATAGAAGTACAGAAAGATACAAGAGAGGTACAGAAAAAACCAAGAGAAGTGCCGAAAGAGGCAAGAGAATTGCTAAAAGAAGAAACAGGGGTTTAGAAAGAAATAAGAGAAGTTTAGAAAGAGGCAAGTGAGGTACAGAAAGAAGCAAGAGCAGTGAAGAAAGAACCAACCGAGGTGCTGAAAGAGGCAACAGAGGTGCAGAAGGAGTCATGAGGTGTGCAGAGAGAAGGTAGAGTAGTAGAGAAAGAAGTAGCAGAGTTGCAAAAAGAGGCAGGAGAAGGGCAGAAAAAGGTAGGAGGGATGCACAAAGAGGCAAGAGAGGTACAGAAAGAGGCAGGAGGGATGCAGAAAGAAGGTAGTGTAGTTCCTATATTCCCAATAGGCCCTGCGCATTGGAATAACATAAACAGTAGTATTGACGTAGAAGTGCGGATCTTCCAGGCCTCCACTGACTATGCTAAACTTAATTGGGTTTGTTACCAACTAGCTCAGAGGTCACTGGAAACTTTCTTCTCTGAATAGGAAGTGATCAGCTTCCCTGGTACAGACAAGAAGGGATTCAGTTTTCCAACAACCGTGCAACATGACAACTTTGCTCCTCAGATAAGAGTCAATCTCTAGAGTCGTGTGAACAATAGACAGTTATTTTACTCAGTCAGTGGTTGTGCAGTTTACTTTCACAATATGTAGAGAATAGAGAGACGGGCGTTTTCAATAAAGGGTAACATTTATTGAACAGTCTTTCTTCTCGTACAAGAGAAATGAATTGCCACAATTGCAAGACTTGTTATTATAAAAAGTACGTACAGTAAGATGAGTATTGCGAAATAATACTGTAAACGCATTGATATGGTTTCTTAGCCATACAATGGTTTAAAATGAATAAAACATATATACATTCATATATACATTAGGCTAAAATACTCAACTGGTGCTTCTAACTACGCCTACCCCAGTGTACCTGACCTAAGCCTAATACTCGGGAGGGGAGTAAGTAAGTAGTTTTAAGTTAAGTTGGTTTGGCCAAGGTTTGCTTCAAGAATTCTCTCTAAGGGTTTAGTCAACACCATACCTCTGGAATAGAATGATGGAGGTCTGGTATCTCCTTCAGGGGGTCGATATCCCAGTCACCCGCAAGGGTAGGCTGGAAACGCCGTGGCAGGATTTCTCTGCAGGAGAAAAGACAGCGTCTCTCTCAGCGCGTCGAGGAAGAGGAGGGGCAGCCTCCGCGGGCAGATTGCATCTGCTGGGCTCTTGCAGGGGGACGGCTGTTCTGCTCCTAAGTTCACCACACCATCGTTCACTCGTTAGCAGCGATAGCAGTAGCGATAGCAGCTATGGTATCATCAGCATAACACCAACTTCGGCAGCGATGGCATTGAGGCAGCGTTTGCTTAAGGCAACGTTGGTAATATTTATACCTGAAAGGTGCCTTGTTTGACGTAAGTTTTTGGACATAAGACGTCAATAAAGATGTCACTAGGAAGTGATCGTCTATCATTGCTCATTAGAGTTCTATTACTAATCAAAACATAGCAAGCGGGGCTTTCCCAGGTTGCTGAGTTTTTATCTTGTTGAAGAACTCGGAGTGTTAATCTAGGAATCTTAGATAGTAACTTCTGCTATGTCATTGCACTAATTAGCTGCAAAGGAAGTGGCAGAGAAACCGATTCTGAAATGTGGCTCTGTTCGTGTGAGGCCAGAGACGAGTTTCTGAATATTGCATTTGATCGGGTATGCCAATATAGGTAATAAATGGATTTATAGCCCTATAGGGGCATAAGGTCACAGTATCGATCAGGGTCCTAGATCAGAACGTTACACCCACTCCACGAATTCATGTCCATCAAATTACTAAAACTAGAGCAATAAGATGCATGTGTAACATTGCCCACCCCAAAATACATATATGCATTTGAAATAGGCGTATTTGTAATACGTGAAAATATAGGTACTGTACGTTTTTGAAGCATAGAAATCAATAAAAAATTATAGCATATGAAATCAATGAATGATTTTGCAAAAAGACTTACACATGAAAATATCTCTGAATACAGAAAGGAAGGGCGAGATAATTTCATCATATATAAATGCATTGCAGTAAAATGTGCTAGAGGCTGGTGTAAAAATATTATGTCTCTAGATGTATTTAAAAATAGAAGTAGAAGCTTCTGTTCTCTATGAATAGTTCTACCTTAAGCAAAAAAAATTTGTGCCAGAAAAAGAGTGAATATTAAAAAAGTGTTCAATTCAAAAGAATTATTGCTTGAACTGGGAAAGAGTTCCAACGCTTTTAGCAGTTTTTGTTGTTCAAAACTGAAGGCCGAATTCAGAGTTCATGGGAACGCTGTGTGTCGGAATGCTTCTCTAAAGTTATTGTTTCTGTTCGGGTGAGAACATCATATCAGACAGGCTCTCAAAGAATTGGTCTACAAAATGAGGTGACAGTTCGACCAAATTCGATAGTGCTGTAACTTGGCAGGTGTGAGAATGATTGCTGTCTTCAAAGGCTGGATCAGCAATGCTCACAGAAGGTCGTACCTGGGTGATGTTGCTTTTTTCACTCGCTCAACTGTTAACACCTAGTCGTAGGACAGGAGTCTCAACGAATGCCGTCATCAGGATTGGTAGCCGCTGGGGACAACACAATGCGTGAGCCGTTATCGGACTTAGCAAAGTATCGATATCCATTGGTACTGCTGATGGAAGTGCAAGACAGGTGTCCAACACACACTCATCTCCGCATAGCATACATTGTAGTACAGGTAAGATGCTGTTTTGCCATATCGGTCTGAATGAAAGGAACCAGGTCATGTTTAGATCTCTCAGCCTGGCCAATCCAAGGACTTTAGTTATTCTGTCCCGGTAGCGGATTGCTAGGATTGTTTCTTCCATTCCCATAGGAGTCATGTCTGAGCTGTGGCTGGCCATATCGAAGCAGGAGGGTCAAAAATAAAATGCCTGCTACAAGTCCTAAAAATAGGGGTATGCCGCCAAAAACAGAGTGGACAAAATTTGGAACGATTCCCAGAATTGCTTGAAATGGTGTTAGCAGTCCCGTAAAAATCGTCTTAAATATGCCTGGGATGCCTGTGGCACTAGACATGTTAAGGAGTTGGCTCAACATTTCTACGAAATGCACGGGGCAATTTGTTGATAAAAGGTCATGAACCTCCATAGCTGTCCTTGCAACTAGGAGATCATACGTCTCTTTTGATGACGTGATGGGCACTGTTGTCTGCAAAAGCACAGACTTCATTTTGCTTAAAGTATCAATTCGTATAGAAGAGAAATGCAGACGAGGCCAGATGGGAGTCTCTATGTCTCCAGGCCCGCTCGGGAACAATGCTTGCATACAGCATTTGACCATGGAAGTTACGCTTACGAGATACGCTTTTCCTGGCAAAAGGCCACAACATCTGTGATCCGTTCCTAGAATGTAACTCCTATTCGCTAGTTGCATAAAGAAGGGCTCTATCTGCGTTGCAGGTGTGACAAGCTGGTGGCATGAAAGGTTGTTAGAATTACCTTCACAGGCTCTGTGTAAATTAATACCCTGGCACAAAAGTGTACCGCTTAGTGAACGTTTACAGTTTTCACCACTAAGAAATACATTTTTGTCGCTGTCACTATAGCATGAATGTGTGTATGGTAATTTCCATGCTAACTTAACATATCTCAAGTTTTTCAATGCTCAGGATTGTATAGTCTGCTCCTTTCTGTGCCAAGCTGATTTGTTTATCAGTAAGGTTAAAAATGGAAAACAATGACGTTGTGTTGATTAAACGCCAAGGCACATAGCCTGAACTAAGATTTTACAGCGTCCAGCCTAATTGTACAATAGAACGTAATTGTAACTGGCCATGCTGTAACATTAGCAAGTCTCTGTCTATTATATCAAAGGCAGAGGATACAATATTGTCCAACGAATATATTCTGGAAGGCAGAGTCATTAACCCATTGTCCACTACAGAAAGTGATTTTTCCAAATTAATACCATCAATTTCTTGTATTTTTTCAGCTGTTTCAATTTGTGTGACTTTCCAAGCCTCGTATGCAGCATAGATGCTGGCCGCTATGAAACGCTTTTGACGCTGTTTGCGTGGTCGTATATTAAAATCGCGCAAATCAGCACCCTCTTTAAGTAAAGACAAGTGTTGCTTAATTTCAGCCAGTGTGGATGATCCTAGCCATTCGAGGCAGATTTTCCCTACACTGTATGTTGTTACTATCCCTGGATGATGTCTCTGGGAGTATCTAGGGTCTTGTCTGGTCATTTGTAACCCCTGTGTTCTATTCTGGAATCTATCTTGACAGTTGTTTGTGTCAGTAAGCCAGATTAACCACTTTTTCCAATCAGGATGTGTTCTGTTAAAATGTAAAATTTCAGTTACGTCTATCTCAATTTCTGTTGTTGCATTATCAGGTATTGGCTTCGGAATAGACAGTTTGTTTAGGTCTTTGATATTAGCTAGGCCAAGACAGGATGTTTGGTGAATTGTGTCATTTAAAAACATCATTTGTTCTGGTATCATGCAGGTTCTGAATAATCCTTCTAGGCCTTGTACCTGCCAATCTTTCGAACCACAAATGGTTTTTGTTTCAGTGTTATTTTTCCAATAATCAAAACCAAATGTCATCATTTTTTCATAAAATGCTTCGGAATATATTAATTTAGTGTTTGTCAGCATTGTTTTCAATCCTGTTTTATCTAACAGTTTATAATAAAACGTTTCTGCATCACTGGTGTTAAACCCTGAGAAGTACTTGAATTTCTCAAAGAATGTTTTAGAACTGCTTTTAGTGTAGCACAATGTTCCCATTGATTATACTCAAAAACATTTCTAGGTTGTGCAGATTTATGCAAATAATGATCGCCATAATGTGTAAAACAGAACATCTGTTCATAACTAGACGAACCTTGTAAATAATCATGGTCTGTGAATCTAGCTGACATTACTAAATCAGACATCATGTTATTAATACTGTCAAAGTCCCAATCATCAGAGAATGTACTAGGTTTCACAAAGTCACTTAAGGAAACCTTCAGTTGATGAGGATACTTCAGGATCCCGACCGGACCATAGCCTCATAGTCAGTTTTCTCCCATACTACCCCACCGGGTATTGTAATGGCTGTGACATTTACTGTTGACAGTTCTCTTTTCTTCACGTGGGATGATCTGTGTGGTTTGAGGACTAAGTTGATGTTCTGACTTGCTGTGTCCATTGTACTATATTTTCCCTCAATGAATTTTCCCAAACAAAGTACCATGATGAGCCAAAGCAGGAGGAAAAATACACCTAGACCGAACCAGAACTCTAACCAAGAGAAAATAAGGTAGATTTCCTTCAGCTGATGAAAGAGTTCCGTTGCTTTTTCTTTAAAAGTCTTTTTTATATCTGGCATCACTTCGGGGTTTCTTTGATCCTCGGAAAAGTTGTTGAAGTCGATGAAATAACCAGAGGCAGTTCTGTCAATTGTTGGGATTGTTCTTTCAATTTGTCTTTCGGTAGCACTTTCTGATGCCACATTATTGTAGACTGGTGTTTCTTGACAAACTGTTTCAATCTGTGTCTCAAGAGGCACGAGTTCCATGGCATTATTGCATAGTCCTTCTCGGTGCACTGCAGGCTGATCGAATGTGATTAGTCTTTCAGTTTGAACCTCTTGGATTGTTGCAAGTTTGGGTATTCTGTTGTTTCTTGGGAGTCCACTGGGCCTACTGTTGATTATAGGCCACATGCTTGTGGTTTTACCAGGTCGATTGATACAACTCTGTTCTCCTTTTTACCAGCAAGGGGCAGTAGTACTACTGATCTTGTTCCGGTGACTGCCAAGACAGGTACTGCTTTTCTGTAAGAAGGCCCAAATTCCTTCTTCACCGCTATTTTTTCTCTGACTAGATCCCCAATCTTTGGAATCCAGACAGGCCTTACTGGGGCTGTTGCTTGTGGTGCCTCGTCAGTGGTAGCTGGCTGGTGCTTTAACTTTATGTTGCTTAAGGATTTTCTTGTTTCATTCAAGTCCTGTAAAACAGCCAAACAATCTTTGATGTCAAAGTCTGTTTTCTTATCTTGTACCACTGAAACTTGACTATCTAAGTCCTGAACTCTCATTCTAGTTCTGAACAATAGTTCGTATGGGCTGAAACCTTGTAGAGAATTTCTTGGCAAATTATTAAGACTGATTTGGACACTTATTAGATGTTTGACCCACCCAGCGCCTGAACCTAATACCTTCACTGTTATAGATCGCTTTATGTCCCGGTTTTTTCTTTCTACCACACTATTCCCTTCGGGGTGTGACGGACAAGAATACCGCAACCCAACTCCCATGCTGGCCATGGCCTCCCTATAAGCTCGAGAGCTAAAAGCAGGACCCTGGTCAGAATGGAACATGGCAATTGCGTATGTGCCGATAAAGACTCGCATATCTTTTATAACCGTTCTGGCGTCAGCCGAGCGCTGGGGCCACATTTTTTAAGTGTGTTTAGCCTTATTGATGTACAATGGGACGCGTTTCTCTTTTTTGATAGCGGGGATAGATTGCCTAATGCTTTCTATTAGGGCTTCTGACACTACACTTGCCGGTTCTCCACTGAGATCTCTGTTGCAGTATTCACAGTTATTTGCAAAGTCATGAATACCTTCACTCATTTCCGGCAACCAGTACTCTGATTCTAATTCTCTCAGAGAGTCCCTGATTGTTTGGTGTCTCAGACCCAACCCCATATGTGCTTCCTGTAATGGGAAGCCCCTCCGTCCCTGTTTGGAATTACCCTATCCCCCACTCCAAGGATTCAAGCAAAAGGAATGGAGTTTGCATCGATTACGTATGCATAATTGAGTGGATAGTTCACGAGTAGTGCTGCACAGTCGCCTTTTACGGTCGTTTTTACTGCCAGCCTGGTTTCCCCGTCTATGTATTTTTCTGCACGCTTTTTTGTGGCTACGGAAGCCGGTTTAGTTGCTTCCGCTGTGGCTGTATTAGCCAATGAATTCCATGCAACGTGAACGCCATCACGCTAAAGACTCTGTGCGTGTATCACGTGAGTCTTCTGTAGTTCTTTCTGTAAAAGAGCTACCTGTTTCCAGAGCAATTTATGCTTTATTGTGGCACCTGTGTCATCTTTGTAATCGTTTTCAATCCAGCTCTGCAGCTTATTATTGTAAGAGTTGACGAATGCATGAGAATCGCACACGATAAGTGTCGGGAATTCACGTTCTACATTTTCAAGTGCCATCTTTAAAGATCTGATTTCAGCTCTCTAAGCCGAACAGTTTCTTACTGATTCAGTTTTTGTTATTTTCCGTCTGAATTTACCGCACAGCCAACGACCTTTAACAATCGCACAGGCTGCATCGTAGGATTTGCTCTCTACGTTGCAATGCTGTAAAAATCTATCTGTATAGATTATACAGGCGTACTGTGGGAGAGGCAGAAGTTCGATTGGCAGAGGATATTCTTCTTCATATTCTAAATCATTCAGTTCTTCGAATTGCGGGGCGAAATAGTATTTCACATTTTCCGCTCCAAGAGAATCTACATACTGTATCCATTTCGGATCCAGTGACACTGTAGGCAGGTTTACTGGGCTGAATAGCGCCTCAAAGGCGGATTCCGCTGTGAGGATATTAATCCTTTTACCATGTGCTAATTCTCGTTCATTTGCTAATGCGATTTGCACTGCTTTCACAGTTCTTTCTGTGTGACTGAATGTTTTTTCTGCTTGTGTGTACAAGTGAGATTTAATTGAAATTGGTACCTTTTCTCCCTCATTAGAGGTCAGGTACGTGAATCCGCATCCTCCTGGGATGACTCGGATTACAAGATCGCGTGTGTTGTCACGTGTATCTAATTTTGTTTTTGCTAACATGTCTGTTTGCAGTGATCTCAATATTTCTGTGTTTTTGAGTCCAATTGATTTGTTTAAAATCAGGTTTTATTAGTTTGTAGAGAGGTTTAACCCTCTCTGCGTAATTTAGAATGTAAGTTCTTCCGAAATTCAGAAAACCTAGTATGGATTTTAAATTCTTCAGCGTTTTTGGAGCTTGGAGTACAGCGCACTTCTCTAAGAAGTTGTCCGCTAGGCTTTTTCCTTCACTTGATAATTCGTATCCTAAAAATAATACTGTCAGATGGGCAATTCGAGACTTTTTAAAGTTGAATTTGTAACCCTCTGCTGCGAACCCAAGTATAATGGTGTTCACTCTTTTCAAGTGAGTATCCAAGTCGTCGTCTGTGAGATAGATATCATCTACGTAAGATAATGCCTCATCATCATATATTTGTAGTAACTCTGTTACTCTAGCTGAGAATAGTCCTGGGCTGTTCTTGAACCCCTGTGGGAGCCTACAGAAATTTTCCGAGACCCCATTACGGAGAAAGCGGTCAAATACCTGCTTTCTGGTGCAATGTTTTGACAAAAGAAACCATTCGATATGTCTAATGTTGTTTTATATTTTTTCCTAACTATGTTGTTCATTAGTGTAGCACTATGCGAGTTTTGTACTGCAAATGTTTTGCAACATGCATTAAGGTGTCTGTAGTCCAAAACTAGATGATATGAATTGTCTGGCTTGGAGACAGGAAACAAAGGATTGTTCATTTGAGAGGTGCATGTTTCAATCACCCCCTGGTATTCAAGTTGATCTAAGATCTCCCTGACTTGTTTTTTAGCTTCTTGCTTAATGGGATACTGCCGTTGGGCAGTTGGTTCACTTTTTAACTGGATTTTGTGAGGAGGTGAGTCCTCATCCCATCCTACATGATTTTTATATAATGCCGGTGCCTGGGCCTCTGCCCATTTCCTTGCATAAGTATATTTTTTGTGAATCGGAATGTGATTCGAGAAGGCAGGCATAATCATTTCTTCGCCACGAGGGCACTCCCTGACAAACTCTGGGGGCCAATCTTTTTCAGCTAACAGAATATCATAGCCTTTTGAGAGTTTATCCCAAAATAGACCCTTTATTTTCCTAGTCTTATCACCCTCTATACGCAATGTTATTTTGTTTATTTTATGGGGCTCGCTAAGTATGGTGTCAGCAGTTTCAACCTGAATGTATTCATTCGTGTCCACTGTCTCCAGATGACTCATGAAGATCTTGCGGGCTATACTAATTTCTGCTGCACTGTCTAGCATTGTCTGAGCCCACTCCCTATTTTTCAACGGTGTCCTCAGTATTCTCGGCATGGTTGATTACTCTAATACTGGCTACCTTCTTTTTTGGAAATTGAGATTTTTTACACTGAGCAGGTTCCTTGTCTTTGGACTTGGTGTGCTCTCCTGGGTCTGACCGTCCTCTTCTTTCCGATTTCTGCGAAAAAGATCGAGAGGGACGTGTATCAATACTTTGATATCTATCAGGCTTATTCACATTATCCCTATTTCTAAGGTTGTATCTTTTCTCAGAGGGCTCCCTTTGGGGAGATTGGTGTTCTCGAGTCGGAGTTCTGTCCCTCTGTTGAGGAGACCTTCCTCTGGACTGGAAATCTTTTTCTTTGGGAGTGGATTGTTTATTTCCATCCCAGCTCTTTTTAGGAGTGTTAGAATAATTTTTAATAAATAATTTAACTAACTCTCTATATGCTTTTGTTAATTCTCTTATGTTACCTAAGAGTTCTTCACTTGACATGTTTGTAATGTCCGGATGTGGTGTGTAGCTGGCTAGAACCGGCCACGTTGCTCCTGGTCTACCTAGTGGACCGAGCCTGGTAACATGATCATTATGTTTTAGGGCGCCTTTAAACCAAAGTAAATGTTCTTGGTATTTTAGTGGGATTTCAGTCTCCTCGAAAGGAGCGTACTCATCCGGTGGTTCCTCTGTTTGTAATAGTGAAACTATTTTGTTCTAGCGTTCGCCGCTGGAAAGTTTATCCATGAATAGAATACCTCTGTCTGTCGATATTCGTGTGCCTCTATCACGAAAATCACTGTACCACCTTGTGGTGTCAGTCCGTTTTCTATAAGATTTAACGTTATAGATTTTCTTAAATTGACCGGGATGATTATTGCATCCAGTTCAGTCTGTAGGAGACTCGTGTCTTCCTCTATTAGGAGGGTTGCCAGTCTAGCTGCTTCCCTTTCTTCTTCACTGTCTGACATTTTATTGTCAGAAAGTTTTTCCAGAGTAGGTCTCCAAGGAGACAAAGATTAGGTGCACAATATTTTGGAACACTGTATCCTTCAACGTTAAATAAACCAGAGCTTTACATAGGAATCTCTTCCTACTGAGTTTGGGTGGATTTTAACATTTCACCCACTCCAGACGTCTATTGGAGTATTTACGGGAGTAAGGGGTCTGTGTGAAATATGCACGACTGAGTTACTCTAACGTGTTGCGTTAGTTTATCGCCTTACCAAACGTTTGGGCGCCATGTAGTGTAGTTCCTATTTTCCCAATAGGCCCTGCGCATTGGAATAACATAAACAGTAGTATCGACGTAGAAGTGCGGATCTTCCAGGCCTCCAAAGACTATGCTAAACTTAATTGGGTTTGTTACCAACTAGCTCAGAGGTCACTGGAAACTTTCTTCTCTGAATAGGAAGTGATCAGCTTCCCTGGTACAGACAAGAAGGGATTCAGTTTTCCAACAACCGCGCAACATGACAACTTTGCTCCTCAGATAAGAGTCAATCTCTAGAGTCGTGTGAACAATAGACAGTTATTTTACTCAGTCAGTGGTTGTGCAGTTTACTTTAACAATATGTAGAGAATAGAGAGACGGACGTTTTCAATAAAGGGTAACATTTATTGAACAGTCTTTCTTTTCGTACAAGAGAAATGAATTGCCACAATTGCAAGACTTGTTATTATAAAAAGTACGTACAGTAAGATGAGTATTGCGAAATAATACTGTAAAAGCATTGATATGGTTTCTTAGCCATACAATGGTTTAAAATGAATAAAACATATATACATTCATATATACATTAGGCTAAAATACTCAACTGGTGCTTCTAACTACGCCTACCCCAGTGTACCTGACCTAAGCCTAATACTTAGGAGGAGAGTAAGTAAGTAGCTTTAAGTTAAGTTGGTTTTGCCAAGGTTTGCTTCAAGAATTCTCTCTAAGGGTTTAGTCAACACCATACCTCTGGAATAGAATGATGGAGGTATGGTATCTCCTTCAGGGGGTCGATATCCCAGTCACCCGCAAGGGTAGGCTGGAAACGCTGGGGCTGGATTTCTCTGCAGGAGAAAAGACAGCGTCTCTCTCAGCGCGTCGAGGAAGAGGAGGGGCAGCGTCCATGGGCAGCTTGCATCTGCTGGGCTCTTGCAGGGGGACGGCTGTTCAGCTCCTAAGTTCACCACACCATTGTTCGCTCGTTAGCAGCGATAGCAGTAGCGATAGCAGCTATGGTATCATCAGCATAACAGCAACTTCAGCAGCGATGGCATTGAGGCAGCGTTTGCTTAAGGCAACGTTGGTAATATTTATACCTGAAAGGTGCCTTGTTTGACGTAAGTTTTTGGACATAAGACGTCAATAAAGATGTCACTAGGAAGTGATCGTCTATCAGTGCTCATTAGAGTTCTATTACTAATCAAAACATAGCAAGCGGGGCTTTCCCAGGTTGCTGAGTTTTTATCTTGTTGAAGAACTCGGAGTGTTAATCTAGGAATCTTAGATAGTAACTTCTGCTATGTCATTGCACTAATTAGCTGCAAAGGAAGTGGCAGAGAAACCGATTCTGAAATGTGGCTCTGTTCGTGTGAGGCCAGAGACGAGTTTCTGAATATTGCATTTGATCGGGTATGCCAATATAGGGAATAAATGGATTTATAGCCGTATAGGGGCATAAGGTCACAGTATCGATCAGGGTCCTAGATTAGAACGCTACAAAGAATGCAGCTAGCAAATTGCTGAAAGAAGCAACAGAGGGGAAGAAAGAAGCAAGAGAAGTGCAGAAAGAGAAAAGTGAGGTGCATAAAGGAGCAAGGGAAGTGCAAAAAGAGGCAAGAAAAGTGTTAAAAGAAGCAAATTTAAAAGAAGTGATATGCAGAAAGAAGCAAGAGCAGTGCAGAAAGAACCAACAGAGGTGCAGAAAGAGGCAACAAACGTGCAGAAGGAGGCACGAGGGTGCACAAAGAGGCAAGAGAAGTAAAGAAAAAACAACAGAGGTATAGAAAGAGGCAAAAGTGTTACACAAAGAGGGAAAAGAGATGTAGAAAGAGGCAAGAAAGTTGGTCAAATAGGGAAGAGGGTGCAGGAAGAGGCAGGAGGAATGCGAAAAGAAGCAAGTGACGTGCAGAAAGAAGCAACAGAGGTGCAGAAAGAGGCAAGTGAGGTGCAGAAAAAAGCAAGAGCAGTGCAGAAAGAACCAACAGAGGTGCTGAAAGAGGCAACAGAGATGCAGAAGGAGTCACAAGGGGGTGCGGAAAGAAGCAAGAGGAGTACAGAGAGAAACAACAGAGGTGCTGAAAGAGCCACAAGGAGTGCAGAAAGAAGGAAGAGAAGTACAGAAAGAAGTAATAGAGGTGCAGAAAAAGGCAAAAGGAGTTCAAGAAAGGCAGGATGGGTGCACGAGGCAAGAGACGTACAGAAAGAGGGAGAAGAGGTAAAGAAAGATGCAAGAGAGTTGAACAAATAGGGAAGAGGGGTGCTTAAAGAGGCAGGAGGGGTGCAGAAAGAAGCAAGTGAAGTGCAGAAAGAGACAACTGAGGTGCAGAAAGATGCAAGAGAGGTACAGAAACAAGGAAAAGAATGGCTAAACGAGGAAAGAGAATTGCTGAAAGAACAACAGTGGTTTGGAAAGAAGCAAGAGAGGTACACTAAAGCAAGTAAAGTACAGAAACAGGCAATAGAAGTACTTAAAGATACAAGAGAGGTACAGAAAAAAGCAAGATAAGTGCAGAAAGAGGCAAGAGAATTGCTAAAAGAAGAAACAGAGGTTTTGAAAGCAATAAGATAAGTTTAGAAAGAGGCAAGTGATGTACAGAAAGAAGCAAGAGCTGTGAAGAAAGAACCAACCGAGGTGCTGAAAGAGGCAACAGAGGTGCAGAAGGAGTCATGAGGTGTGCAGAGAGAAGGTAGAGGAGTGAAAAAAGAAGTAGCAGAGTTGCAAAAAGAAGCAGGAGGAGGGCAGAAAAAGGTAAGAGGGATGCACAAAGAGGCAAGAGAGGTACAGAAAGAGGCAGGAGGGATGCAGAAAGAAGGAAGAAGAATGCAGCAACCAAATTGCTGAAAGAAGCAACAGAGGCGAAGAAAGAAGCAAGTGAAGTACAGAAAGAGAAAAGTGAGGTGCATAAAGGAGCAAGGGAAGTGCAAAAAGAGTCAAGAAAAGTGTTAAAAGAAGCAAATGAGGTTTAAAAAGAAGTGATATGCAGAAAGAAGCAAGAGCAGTGCAGAAAGAAGCAACAGAGGTGCAGAAAGAAACAAAAGAGGTGATGAAAGAGGCATGGGGAGTACAGAAAGAAGGAAGAGAGGTACAGAACGAAGTAACAGAGGTGCTGGAAGGGGCCCGAAGGGTGCATAAAGAGCTAGAGAATTGACGAAAAAGGCAACAGAGGTACAGAAAGAATCATAGAGAGGTACAGAAAGAAGGAACAGTGGTGCAGAAAGAAAGAGAGAAGGGCAGAAAGAAGTAACAGAGGTGCTAAAAGAGGCAAGAGGAGTGCAGAAAAGGGTAGGAGGGGTGCACAAAGAGGCAAGAGAGGTACAGAAAGAGGCAGGAGGGGTGCAGAAAGAAGGAAGAGGAGTGCAGAAAGAGGTAAGAGAATTGCTGAAAGAAGCAACAGATGAGTAGAAAGAAGCAAAAGAAGTGCAGAAAGAGGCAAGTGAGGTGCAGAAAGAAGCAAGAGCAGTGCAGAAAGAAACAACTAAGGTGCTGAAAGAGGCAACAAACGTGCAGAAGGAGGCACAAGGGTGCACAAAGAGGCAAGAGAAGTACAGAAAAAAGCAACAGAGGTATAGAAAGAGGCAAAAGTGTTACACAAAGAGGGCACAGAGGTGTAGAAAGAGGCAAGAAAGTTGGTCAAATAGGGAAGAGGGTGCAGGAAGAGGCAGGAGGAATGCGGAAAGAAGCAAGTGACGTGCAGAAAGAAGCAACAGAGGTGCAGAAAGAGGCAAGTGAGGTGCAGAAAGAAGCAAGAGCAGTGCAGAAAGAACCAACAGTGGTGCTGAAAGAGGCAACAGAGATGCAGAAGGAGTCACGAGGGGTGCAGAAAGAAGCAAGAGGAGTACAGAGAGAAACAACAGAGGTGCTGAAAGAGCCACAAGGAGTGCAGAAAGAAGGAAGAGAAGTACAGAAAGAAGTAACAGAGGTGCTGAAAGGGGTGCAAAGGGTGCAGAAAGAGAAATGGAATTGCCAAAAGAGGCAACAGAGGTACAGAAAGAATCAAGAGAGGTACAGAAAGAGGGAACAGTGGTTCAGAAAGAAGCCAGAGAGGTGCAGTCACAGAAAAGAAGGGTGCAGAAAGAGGCAAGAGATCTGCAAAAAAAGCAACAGATATGTTGAAAGAGGCAAGTCAGTTGCTGAATGAAGCAAGGCAGGTGCACCAAGAGGCAAGATGGGTGTAGAAAGAGGAGATAGAAGTGCAGAAAGAAGCAAAGGAGGTGCTCAAGAGGCAAGAGGAATACAGAAAGAGGCAACAGCAGTGCAAAGAGAACCTAGAGAAGTGCAGAAGGAAGCAACAGAGGTGCAGAAGGAGGTGCGAAGGGCACAGAAAGATATTAAAAAAGTGCAGAAAATGGTAAGAGAACTTCAGAAAGAGAAAAGAGAATTGCTGACAGAAGCAACAGAGGTGTAGAAAGAAGCAAGAGAAGTGTAAAACGATGAAAGTGAGGTACAGAAAAAAGCAAGAGCAGTGCTGAAAGAACCAACAGAGGTGCTGAAAGAGATGCAAAGGGTGTAGAAAGAGCAAGAGAACTGCAGAAAGATGTAACAGAGGCATAAGATGTGTAGAAACATGCAGGAAGGGTGTCAAAACAGGGAACAGGGGTACGGAAAAAGGCAAGAGAGGTGCAGAAAGAGAAAAGAGGTTTGCAGAAAAGGGGTAAGAGATCTGTAGAAAAAAGCAACAGAGGTGCTGAAAGAGGCAAGTGCGGTGCAGAAAGAAGCAAAACAAGTGCTCAAAGAGCTGAGAGGGATGATGAAAACAGGCAAGAGCAGTGCAGAAAGAACCAACAGAGGTGCAAAAAGAGGCATGAGGGGTAGGAGAATTGCACAAAGAGGCAAGAGAGATACAGAAAGAGGTAGGAGGGGTGCAAAAAAAGGGGAACAAATGCAGAAAGAGGCAAGTGGTTTGCTGAAAGAAGCAAGAGAGGTGTAGAAAGAAGCAAGAGAAGTACAGAAAGAGACAAGTGAGGTGCAGAAAGATGCAAGAGCAGTGCAGAAAGAACCAATAGAGGTGTTGAAAGTGCAAAAGAGGTGCAGAAGGAGGCACGAGGGGTACAGAAAGAAGGAAGAGGAATGCAGGAAGAGACAAAAGAGGTGCTGAAAGAGGCACAAGGGGTGCAGAGAGAAGGAAGAAAAGTACAGAAAGAAGCAACAGAGGTACAGAAAGAGGCAAGAGTGGCGAAAAAGGAGGAAAGAGAGGTATAGAAAAAGACAAGAGAATTGCACAAATAGGATAGAAGGGTGCAGAAAGAGGCAGGATGGGTACAGAAAGAATAAACAGAGGTGCCCAAAGAGGAAAGAGAGATGCAGAAAGAAGTAAATGAAGTACAGAAAAAGGCAACAGAGGTGCAAAAAGACACAAAAGAGGTGCAGAAAGAACAAACTGAGGTGCAAAAAGAGGCAAGAAGGGTGCAGACAAAGGTAGGAGGGGTACACAAACAGGCAAGAGAGATACAGAAAGAGGCCGGAGGGGTGCAGAAAGAAGGAATAGAAGTGCAGAAAGAGGCAAGAGAATTAGTAAAAGAAGCAACAGAGGTGTAGAAAGTAGCAAGAGAAGTACAAAAAGAGGCAAGTGAGGTGTAGAAAAAAGCAAGAGCAGTGCAAACAGAACCAAACGAGGTACAAAAAGATGCACAAAGGGTGCAGAAAGAGCAAGAGAAGTGCAGAAGGAGGCAACAGTGGTGCTGAAAGAGGCAAGAGAGGTGCAGAAAGAAGGAAGAGAAGTGCATAATGAAGTAACAGAGGTGCAGGAAAAGGCAAAATGATTGAGAAACACATAAGAGGGATACAGAATATGGTAAGAAAGGTGCAGAAAGAGGGAAGAAGGATACAGAAAGAAGCAAGAGGGGTACAGAAAGAAGCAAATGAGGTACAGACAGAGGCATCAGGCGTGCAGAAAGAGGGAAGAGAGGTGCAAAAAGTAGAAGAGTTGTGCAGAAAGAGGCAAGAGAAGTGCAGAAAGAAGCAAGAGTGGCTTGCACACCATCAGTACCAATTTAACACCCACATTTAGCAATATGTAACAGGTGACCATTCTAGGTTTGCAAAGGGCCTTCAACCACGCTGTAACACTTGTCGCTGCATTTTTGGTAAAGTTTGAGCCATTTGAGCTAGAAACTAGGCTTTTTTTGTACAAATCTGCAGATTAGGGAGCAGATGATGGATTATGTGGCTAATGCAAAAAATGTATAATTGTGCAAAACTCGATGCAGCCAAACATTTACATAATTCCAGTGGCCCTGCTCATACACTCTGACTAGGTCCACAAGTGCTCCTCAGTGATTCCTTCCTTTTTGTCTCACTGAGTTCATAGTTGAGCTTCTATAGAAATGAGGAAGACTAAACCTTAGGTTACCACTCCACAACACAGACTACAATACCACATATTTACTCTCCGTAACACATAATCCCACTCTACATAATTCCTATACACTAAATACCACATACTTTCTATCCACATAATTTCACTGCACAACATACACATAATTCCACTACATACAATGTACATCCACTCCACTCCCAAAAACATTAGCAAAAAACATTTACATTTACACCGCCTATAGCTCGAACTCTTGCAAATGTGAAACCTATTACATTGCAAACACTTCTTTAACTAGTAATCGTGTTTGCAGAGTGGTGAAGAAAGGATGCTGGGCCTCAGACCAGTGCTCAAGGATTCTGCTGCATAGGATTTACAGGAGGTACCAGAAGGGCTTCTTGGAACCCAATGTCCCTCAGGAGTAAAGTGGACTTTATCCCACATGCCGTAGTCTGCCAGGAAGCATGTTTGCAGAGTGGTGGAGAAAAGGGGCATGACCTCCGAAAACGACTTAGCAATCCCATTGTGTGGGACTTACTATAGGTAACAATAGGAGTTCTTGGCCCCCAAGGACATCCTTGGCGGCCAACTATCCCTCCTATTACCTCCAGTAAGTACCACACAGCAAGATTGCAAAGTTCTCATAACAGGCCACCCTCCCTTTGCCCAACTCTCTGCAAACACACTCCCTGGTGTGCTCTTGGATGGGGATTGAAGTCCCCTTCACTGCTGGGGGTCCTTTAGGGGCCAACTAGCCTACCACTTACCTCCAGTAAGCCCCACACAGTGGTATTGCTTAGAAGTAGACACAGGTCAAGCCCCTGTTCTCCACCACTCTTGAAAAATACCCCCTGGCACGTTCTAAGTTGGGGGATAAAGTACCCTTGAAAACTGAGGGTCCCTGGGGGACAACTAGCCAACTAGCCCACCAGGTACCTCCAGTAGGTGCCACATAGCTGAATTGCAGAGAGGTGGTCCGAGGCCATGTCCCCTTTTAACACCACTCTGCAAACGCGGTTCCCGGTGCACTGCTGCTCGGAGGATGAAGTCCACTTGTATGCTTAGGTCCTCTGGACACAAGAGGACCTCATCATCTCACCAGCAGTGCACCACGAGCCCCAGGGAGGTGGAGGTCCAAGGGGTCAGGGGTCCGTAACGAACCCCCAAATTTGAATATTTAGTGTCCCGTGGAGGTGGTGTTCCCCAGGGCATTGTGGGGTGGCTCGAGCCTCTCTACACTAATTAATAATTATAGCCCAGGGGAGGTTGTGGTCCACAGGTCTTAGGGGGTGCGAGGCCCCCACCCTAATTTCCTGAAAGCCCCGGGGAGATGGTGGTCCCCTAGGCTTGGGGGGGCCCAAGTGGCCTCCTACCCTTGTGTTAATTATGCCCCGGGGAGATGGCAGTCCCTGTATCTGTGGGTGCCCCCACAGGCCACAACACCATAAATATTATTTCCCCCGGGACCTGGCCCACCCATGGGCTTTTTAACAAACAAAGCACTGGTGACTGTGCTATATTTTTTTAACATATTTTTCATCCAAAATCGTGCACCCAGTGCGAATTAAGCTAAAATATATTTTTTAAATGCTTTTATTGGCCCTGGGGTCCTTGTGGTATCCCCTGAGCAGGCTTAGGTGGTCAGGGTGTTTCTCCCCTGGCCCTTTTCTTGTTTTTCACCTTTCTCTTTACTCTTTTCTTGTGACTTGGTTACCGAGTCACAAGATGGCTGCCAACACTTCCTGGTTTGGAGTGTTGGCAGCCAATCAGAGTGAAGCTCATGCCCAGGAGGAGTTGCGACTCCTCCTCGGTGCTCAGATATTGAAGGTTTTATTTTTTAAATTGCTCAGCAACTACTGAATGGCTTTATACCATTTAAAAAAAGTCTCTTTCTGACCAAATATTTGAAGAAAAAGGGGTAACCCTGTGTCCCTCAGAACCTGGGTAATTAATGGTTAATAAAACAAATGGTTCTGTCGAGTGAAAACCAAGAGTGATTTATAGAATATTCTTACTGTATCAGAAGAACCCCCTCTTATGACAACACAATTTAGAACTTCACAATTAATGACTCGAGGTCTTATTCATTGTATTTTCATATTAATATGAATTAAAGTCATTCAGTTATTTCATGAATACAAAAAGACTGTCAAGGTGAATTTTTGTGCAACAAAGAAGACAATGGTGAATAGTGCTCAAGTGGTGAGAGATTTCCTACATATGTACAGTGAGAGATACAAATCTATACAATCAATATATACATATATACACAGTAATTCCTTTCGAGGCCATTCTTGACAATTGTCTAGAGAATTTCCAATGTTTCTTTAAGTTTTATAAATCCTAGATGCCAATGGCCTGTTGTTGTGTGTCAACGTTTCAACCCTTCTGCGCCTGTGTCTAAGGTCGCGGCGGGTCTTTTTCAAGACAGAGGTGTATTGCACAACAGTCCACTCCAATAGCAGGTCGTATTGAGTTGCCTGTGAGGACTGAGGCTACCTGGCCATAAAATCCGCCTCCACTTGATGACGGATAAGATCGCTGGCTCGGAGGTCCCGGGATCTGCTGCAGGATGTCAGCTTCAGCAGATCTCGGGACCTCCGAGCCAGCGATCTTATCCATAATCAATTGGAAGTGGATTTTATAGCCAAGTAGCCTCAGTCCTCACAGGCGACTCAATACGACCTGCTATTCGAGTGGAGTGTTGTGCAATACACCTCTGTCTTGAAAAAGACCCGCAGCGACCTTAGACACAGGCGCAGAAGGGTCGAAACGTCAACACACAACAACAGGCCATTGGCATCTAGGATTTCAAAAACTTAAAGAAACATTGGAAATTCTCTAGACAATTGTCAAGAATGGCCTCGAAAAGAATAACTGTGTATATATGTATATATTGATTGTATAGATTTAAATCTCTCACTGTACATATATAGGAAATCTCTCACCACTTGAGCACTATTCACCATTGTCACATTTGTTGCTCAAAAATTCACCTTGACAGTCTTTTTGTATTCATGAAATAACGGAATGACTTTAATTCTTTAAATATGAAAATGCAATGAATAAGAACTCGAGTCATTAATTGTGAGGTTCTGAATTGTGTGGTCATAAGAGGGGGTTCTTCTGATACAGTAAGAATATTCTATAAATCACTCTTGGTTTTCACCCGACAGAACCATTTCTTTCTGAATAAAGACCTACCTTTTCACCAAATTTGGTGTAATTCCTTTCAGCAGTTCAGGTTGTAGCTTTTTCTGAAGTTCCTATTGAAATTACAATAGGAAAACGTGCTTTGGGACCCCCGTTTATTCTCAGCCCCCGCTTGACAAAGCACCCTGAAACTTTTAGGACAGGAGCTGAATGAATGTCATCACCGATGTCTTTTGAGATTCCATCAGTGATGTTATGAGAGATGTCACTGACCATGTCATGAGTGATGTAATACGCAACGTCATCAGCAGTGCATTGCGGGCACGCAAGTTATAGTTAGCTGAACTAACTATAACGGGGGAATTTCAATGGTTTTGAATGAGTGAAATGTCCAGCTAATTCTAACATGTGTGAAACCTATGTTTTTTTCAGTGATTTTCTATGGTTTTTGAAATGCTAATTCCTAACTATAAGGTGAGTAAAACCTATGGTTTTTCAGTGAATTTCAAAGGTTTTGTAAATGATAATTTTTAAATGTATTAACTATTATATTTCTTTCTTTTGATACTAATTTCCTACATTTTTATTAACAATATTTATATTTATTTTTTAAGTTATTTTTCATATTATTAATGTAAAATAATAAAACTAAATTAAAAAATATTTATTTTAATAACATTTTTTTCTTCAAAATATTAAAATTAAATTCTATATAATTCCTTTTTCATTTTTTTTTTGGCTAATCGTACCGTACGCGTACTGTGATTGCACCATACTTTGTACAGGTAATTGCACTCTGCGCATACCAGCGCACATGTTACGAATACGCTTTGACGTTACGCTTCACATCAATGCTTCCGTGTGACGTCATGTATGGCGCCATATGCGTACGGCGCGAAAGTTTCTAATTGTTCAAAAACAAATATTTATGTATTTAATATACATATTAAGGGAAGACATTATCTGGGATAATCATGAAAATAGTTTTTTAAAACTTTTAATAAGCGTATATTACTTTCAAAAGCAATTACGGAAATCGCAGCTGTATGTCGCACGTACTCGCAACGTAAGAGCACCGTAAGCGTACGCAAATCCATGTGCCTTCAAAATAAGAGATCTGATTGGTTCATAACACTTCCTATTCCAACTGTTCTAAGACCCCTCCAACTTTAATCATTCTACTTTGACTTTCTAAGGAGAAGCATCTCTTCTGTGAATCTTGTCAAAATAGAGAGAAGATCACCATGACTACACCAGTGGAGTCTTCTTCTAATCATTCTTCAGAGGCAGAATTTATTCCTGAAGAGACTCCAAAGAAAAAAAAGAAGCTTTAATTTGGAAATGTTTTACTTTCCCTGAAGGGGAAAAAAAGGTTAATGCACCCAAAGTAACTTGCAAAATATGCAAGACTACTCTTTCGTTGGGCGATCCAACCAAAAAGTACTCGTTTGGGACAGTGAGTATGGTGCGACACGTAAAAACTCTGCACCTCAACAACTTCGCAAGAGCTGCAACACAAAGGTTGCAGGAGAACCCACCGCCTGCTGTACCAAGTACATCAACTGCACCACCACCACCTTCGGCAAGCAGTCCACATCCTAACATAGATCCTGATTTTGGAGAACTGAAAATTCTTTGTATTTATTGCAATGAATGATTGTGTTATGGGGAACAGACAATTGACCTCATCAAACGAAGGAAACAAGAGCATCGTTGTCCACAACATTAATTTTTTTATTTCATTGTTTTGTTCCCGTTGGACACTTTGTGGGTTGCAGTTAATTTTTTTGTTTAGAAAAAACAAAAACAAAAAAACAGTTCTTCTGAAAACTTCTCAGAACTACCTCCACTTGTCAAAGAAAGAGCTATATTTCTATGATAGTGTGTAAAACCTTGTCTGAATGAATGTGTAGTGCATAAATGAATGAATGAATACATTAGTAGTGTATGGTGAATGTGAAAGTGCACAACTATAAGGAAGTGCTACAGCATAAATCTATAAGGTGTTTACCTACAGTATACTGTAGTACTTCTGAAGCACTTGAATGTAACATATGCACATAAATATGTTACAAGTCAGTGCTTCAATTTGCACAGCTGGTGAAACTGCCTGTGTGAATTTGTATGTGTTAGGGGCGGATTTACAACCCTCTTGTTCCTCTTTTACACAGCCTTTGCATCACTCTTATGACGCAGCGGTGGTGCAAAAGATGTGCCATGGTATGTGGTATTCACAATGTGACACATCTGGAAGGTGCATCACATTGTAAAGCACTGCACCAGAAGGAGGCTTTCCTGCGCAGGGGGGGAGGGGGGGTTCTGGCCCGGAAACGCCTCCTAAAATCGACTGAGTGAAATCTATAAGATTCCATTTAGTCACTTTTGGGCTTATACTGCATCAAAACCCTGCACCTGCTTGAAGCAGGTGTAAGGATTGACACAGCATTGTGAGCATAGGGCCCCAAGAGCATTGCTGGAGCTGCGTTGCGCTTGCAACGCAAGTCAAGCACTGCTCCGCATTCAAGTTTTCAAGTGCATAGAAGAGTACATGCATAGTAAATAGGAGTTTGAAGCAGTCGATATTCTAAGACCTACTTTACTGCATGAATATTTGGGTACTGACTGGATGATAACAGTTCTCCAAGCAGTGTCAAGCTGAATGTATAACTGCTTCACTTTTAGAACAGTGTATTCATAACCACATACTGCTGTATGGTTCACTACAATACTGAAACAGTAGTAGGAAAATGTTTGGTGAAAGTGTAACGATGCAGACTGGGGAATTGAAGGTATAAAAGGCAAGTTTGCGGGTGCATAAAAGACTGCATGCATAGTCTATAGAGGTTTGAAGCAGTCTATGGCCTAAGTCCTGTTTTAATGCATGAGTACTTAGGTAGTGAGTGGATGATTACAGTTCTGCAAGGAAAGTGTGTAACTGAATTTATTACAGCTTCAGTTTTACCACAGAACATAGATAAGCAAATACTGCTGAATGTCTCACTACAATATTGAAACAGTAGTGTGAGAGTGTTTGGTGAAAGTGTAAGGATATAGACTGGGGAATTGAAGGTATAAAAAACAAGTTTGCACGCACATAGAAGACTGCAACCATAGTCTATAAGGGTTTTAAACAGTCCATGGCCTAAGGTCTACTTTGCTCCATAATTACTTAGGTACTGACTGGATGATTACAATTCTACATGGAGAGTGACTAACTGAATTTATAAGACCTTCATTTTTAGCACAGTGCATAGATAAGGACATTCTGCTGAATAGCTCAGTACAATACTGAATCAGCAATCAGCAATGACAGAGTGTTTGATGAAAGTGTAAGTATACAGCCTGGGGAAATGAAGGTATAAAAGACAAGGTTGCAGGTGCATGAAAGACTGCATGCATAGTCTATAGGGGTTTCAAGCACTGTATGGCCTGAGGCCTATTTTAATGCATGAGTACTTAGGTACTGAGTGGATGATTACAGTTCTGCAAGGAAAGTGCCTGACTGAATTTATAACAGCTTCAGTTTTACCACAGTATATAGATAAGCAAATACTGCTGAATGGCTCACTACAATATTAAAACACTGAGAGTGTTTGGGGAAATTCTAAAGATACAGACTGGGGAATTGAAGGTATAAAAACAAGTTTGCATGTACATAGAAGACTGAAAGCATAGTCTATAGGGGTTTAAAGCACTCCATTGTCTAAGGCCTACTTTGCTCCATAATTACTTGGGTACTGACTGGATGATTACACTTCTGCAAGGAAAGTGCCTAACTGAATTTATAAGAGCTTCATTTTTAGAACAGTGCATTGATAAGGACATTCTACTGAATGGCTCAGTACAATACTAAATCAGCAATGACAGAGTATTTCCTGCAAGTGTAAGGATACAGACTGGGGAATTGAAGGTATAAAAGACAAGGTTGCAGGTGCATAGAAGACTGCAAGCATAGTCTATAGGGTTTAAAGCGGCCCATGACCTAAGGCCTACTTTGCTCCATAATTACTTGGGTACTGACTGGATAATTACAGTTCTGCAAGGAGAGTGTCTGACTGAATTTAAAAGAGGTTCATTTTTATCACAGTGCATAGATAAGGACATTCTGCTAAATGGCTCACTATACTACTAAAACATCAGTAACAGAGTGTTTGAAGGAAGTGTAGAGGATACAGACTGGCAAAGAATTTAAACAATGTATAAGAGAATCTATAAGTGCTATACTTTTATTACAGTGAATATTTTAATACATAGTACTGAAACCAATATTATTATATAATAATACATTTATTCTTGTAACATCTCATAATTTGATAGAGCTTCTAAAATAATTTCATCAGGTATTTCATTTTCCTGGTTATCAATTTCGGAAGTTATATGATCAAACTCAATATCATCTAATGCTTTCACAAAATCAGCATCCAAGCTTTCATCTAGGAAATCACAGCTAATATCTGCAGCACTCATTTCTTCCTGTTCTTTCTCGCTGCCTGTCAAACGTATGTTTAGCTCTTCTATGAGACTGTTGCTAATTTCGAAACGTCTTCCATATTGTTCTGCTGTTTTTCCATAATGAATTTCTTATGTTGTAGGTCCTTGTACAAAAACATAAACACTTCATTTTATCATGTTTCCTAATACATAACACAAAACTAGGTTTATCAACTATTTTGCCCTTTAATAAATATTATACAAATAACATTCTCAACTACTTTATAAGATTATATAAATACAGGAAAAAACTCAGGCTGTTATAATAAAATGCAGTACTAAAAAAAGTACAATATGTATATTCACCTTACCTGTCCCAAATAGTAGATGTGTTGTAGTAAAATACAAAGAATACTGGTACAATCAGTATATATAAATATTAAGTTTTTCACATGTCTTTAACATCCATGTTTTGTTACTTCAACTCTGTAGAAGCACATCCTATCGACCATTTTTAACAGTTACTTATACTTACCTTAAAAATAATAAATAATAAAACAATTATATCTTATAAAATTAGCATCTGTGGAAGACAAAAAAACTGTTACAATATATTTTTCACAACACAAAATAATTTGTAAAGAATTTCATTTGCCTTTTTTGCTGTTCTCAGAATATATTGAATTTCACTAGAAACAGTGGGTTCAATAGAACTCATCACATAACAGCGGTAAAAAAAAAAGACAATCAATAAGATTATCTTAAAAAAAACATTCAACATTCTCAATAACAATCTAAAAAATAGAAATAAAACATATGTTAAATGTTTTTTTCTAACATCAATTTCTTACGTAACTATGAGATATCTCAAACAATCTTAAAATAACAAAATACTATCATCAATTTTCATACACTGAAAATAAAGTAACTTACAAATATATTTTGACAAAATATACAGCAAATAGTCCTTAATGGTTTTACATACTTTTCCTCATGGCCAAATCGTATATCTTAAATTCTTAGTTCAGAAGTTCCTCAATTGTACTCCTCAGCATCCGTGTCCCACCTTTCTGATCCAAAACCACGGACAACATTTGCAATGTCCCCCAGGGCTCATCCCTCAACTTGACGCTATTCAACATCTACATGGCACCCTCACACAAGTGGCCCCCCATCACAACCTGAACATTATCTGCTAAGACAACGACACCCAACTCATCTTCTCCCTCACCAAGGAGCCACATTCCACCGAAAGACGTCACCAACTGCATAAGGATCAACTCTCTAATTCTCAACTCAGACAAACACCTACAATGATTACAACGAGTACAAAACACTTCCGCCCGACTGATCATCAATGTCCCTTGCCGCAGCCACATCACCCACCAACTGAGAGATCTACACTGGCTTCGCGTTGACAAGAGGATCACCTTCAAGCTCCTCACCCTCACTTACAAAGTACTCTACAACACCAGACCAACCTACCTTAGCAGCAGTAATCCTAAAAGGCCACATTTTGTTCCTAAAATTGTGGCTTTAAAAATATTAGTTAAGAATTTCGTAACTCTTTAGGCAAACGATGTTTAAAAACCAATTGACTATCAATACAATATATCCAACCTTTCAGACATTTTAAATAAACAGTGTAATGTCCAGATGTTGTAGAAGGTCCATCATGAAAAATAATTGCTACAGTTGCAAAAGTTCTTCATGATATTGATAGTTGAGTAGCTACAACATTTTTAATTAAAGTTTCCAAATTCCTTCCATCAGCTCTACAACGTTGCAGCATTAAAATTATGTAATATCCATATCTTTGTATAAATAAAGTTGATGACATTTCTGATTTACATTGGCTACAATCCATGTTTTGACTTTCTCCTATAACTAGATTGTTAAAAGACACTGATTCACAGTCTGGTAAAGTCAAATATATAAATCTTTCACTGTCTATGTTAGTGCTACATGTAAACAAACAATTTTCATTTTCACAGTTGTGTTGCCATTTATAAGAAAGACCAAAAAGGTTTTCAATATCTATACCTTTATCTTCTAATACAACAAGCATATACATTAGAAATTCCTGACAATCTTGCTGAATATTCTGCATAAATTGAGTACAACCAGAACATATGTCCAAAACATTTAGAATATCAGAAACCCTTTGTGGCCCATTAGGATGTCGGGTGGATTTCCCCCGCCAGGCTGGCGGTAGCCAACGCCGGCCTGTCGGGGGCAATCCGCCCAACATCCACAATTTAATTCCCCCCGCCATATCATTATGGCGGGGGGGACCGTGGCAGACGCAAAGACCGTCCGCCGCTTTTCCGCCCCGGTCACCTTGCGGCCGGGGCGGAAAAGGATTAATATGGTGGCGGTGTCTAATAAACACCGCCAGCCATTTTATGAAGGGCCAATTTAGATGCCTTTCCTTGGTGGCGAAGCCGCCACGGACAGGCATGCCTTCTTCACTTTGGGGGGCCCCTGCAGGCCCCCAGAGTGAAGGAGGGGTGGAGGGTGCACACAGGGGTTACCCCCCAAGATTTGCATACACAAAGCAGCAGACACCGCGCGGTGCCTGCCGCTTCCTGTATGCAAATGCATGCATGCATTTCTGACATTGTGGCAGGCGGTGCAGTGAGCACGGCCCCCCACAATGTTAGGAATTAGGGATGCGCCCGCCACTGCGTGTAATAATGTTAACCTCGGGACCCCCGCCCTTAAGGCGGGCAGTCCCGTTTTCTGCAAGGGGGGCGGGCGGACAAAGTCCGACAGCCATCCTAATGGGGGCATTTGTATTTTACTTTTATCACTACTACATTTCTACCCGATTTTCAACAATTTGCTGTTGCAAACTTTCAAGGAAAAAAACAACATTAACAAAGACATTAGCATATCAGTTGACACCAGAACTATTTTCAAACTGATAACCAACATTCTCTTTAATACTGTCCTTTTTCTTTTTGCTTGCAATCACAACTTCATTTTGTTTTTTTTCTTTCTCTACAACTTCACTACAGATATTCTCAAATCTTCTTTTTCAACCTACCACACGCTTTTCAAATACTGGATATTAACCTAAATTGGATGCATTTTCTCTTCTTAACCTATTATACTCTTTCACACAATTCGCATCTGCACTAATTTTTGTCTCATCAAAATCAATCAAGTACATCCAGATAAAGTTCTCACTCGTGACAAAGCAACATATGCCATAACTTCTTTAAACACAGTACTTCCAATATTCACTAAACCACTATCCACACTTAAACCTTGAGATTTATGAATGGTCACCTCATACGCCAAAGAAATAGGAAACTGTTTTCTGTGAACATACAAATCTTTTACAAGCAAAAACCAAGGTGAACAACAACTAAACTGTTGTACTTCTTCAATTTCATCAAATTTGATTTTCAAAAATTCAATACCATCCCTATTTTTCAATTTTCAATTTTCAATAAACTTTATTTGGTTCACATAATATGAAACCATAAAAGTTACAAATTACAATTACATTACGAGCTCATATTAAAAATATGTAATACATATCCCAATAAATATATATTTCCAGACAAACAGTACAGTAATTCCGATATGTGTTCAGTACTAAATATAAGGAAGGCAGTATAAAAAAATCCACTGCGTAAATAAAAACAATTATTGAATATCAATGCATCATCTAGTTCTTTTATGGTTCCAAACATTTTCGGTACCTTAGTGAACATTTTAGAAAAACAGCCACAAATGAGATACATTCGGGTTTTTACAATTGTAAGTAGTGGAGAGCGGGGCGTACCTGTGTAAAATGTAACTTTTTAAAACAAGATAATAAAAATAGCCTCCTGGGTGTTTCATAGAATTTACAAAAGAACATAAAGTGCAACAGGTCCTGTGGAGACATGTTGTCGCAGCCACAGGGTGCTAGCTCTTTACCTTTAGAGCACCCACTAGGAACAGCTAATAAAAAGTGAAAGTAATTAATTCTAAATCTGATTAATAAAAATCGCTCATAGGCATATCACGGCAACAGAAGGTATGGCTCTAGGTCTAAGGATGTCTTGAGCAATAAGTGCTCGCGGACGCTAGTCTTTAAAATTTCTTTCTCCTCTCTGTCCATTTTTTTATGTAGAAGAAAAGAGTGTTTTACAAAAGCCAAATCTCCCATAGTGATGCAATCAGGTTTAAGAAACAGATCAGGATGCCCCAGCTCACTAAAGCACCCCTGTAAGTATTTCAACCATGGAATGTAATTCATTTGGTCCAGGCTCAAGGACTCTTTTAGAAGTTTATGAGTCAGTACAAGATGTTTATATAACCAACATTTGAGCCAGAAGAGTAAGGGGCGCAAAGCCAAGGTATCACAAAGATATGGAAGGCCAGTTTCTTCATGAACCATTAGATTCGCTGTCCCTTTTGGAATACACAACAACTGTCTTAAAAAATTATTTTCTGTCACCTTTAGACCCACTAGACCAGCGTACCCCCATAAATTGCTCCCATAGCTAGCTATAGATACACTTTTGGTGCAGTAGATTTTTAACATTGCAGCCACCGAGCAATTGCCCATTTTAGCTGCAAATCCGAATATCGCTGCATTGGCCCTGGAATCCTCTCCCCTTTTTTTATTTAGCAGTGCAGCACAGTTCAGGTGATCATCCAGTAGAATGCCCAGGTAGGAAAAGGTCGTTGATGATGGCATGCTCACACCATTTACCTTAAAGGGGAACAGCTTTTTGGGACGCTGCCCTACTTGCATGACGTATGATTTTGAATTGTTTATAGCCAGATCTTTATCTTCCATAAACCCACAAAATGTTTCAAGCAGGGTTTGTAAACCTTTTGGGGTACGTGCCAGGAGGACTGCGTCGTCTGCATATAGCAAGATGGGTAGTCCACGGCGTTCCACATACAGGTAATCAGCCCCTGTCTCCAACAGGATCCGCTCTAGATCATTAATGTAGAAGTTGAATAAAAAAGGGGCTAAAATACACCCCTGATGAACCCCCCTTTCAATATTAAATCCCTGGTTACCATAAGGTCAGAAGAGTATCTAATATTTGCCCTTGTGTCTCTATGTAGTTCCAACAGGAAGTCCACCAGGTTTGACTCCAACCCCATGGCCCTCATTGATTGCCACAACTTTCCCCGATTGACACAGTCAAAGGCGGATGAATAATCCATGAAGGCCATGTACTGGATATCTGAAATAATCTTGTTCTCTTCCGCCCAGGCGGTCAATCTCTTTAAAATCACTCCACCTATAACCTTTACTACAGAATCGATGAGAGAAATCGGTCTATAATTCATAATGCAGTTACGGTCTCCCTTCTTGTACAATGGCACAATTGTGGAAACTCTCCAGGATGTTGGGCACCCTTCCTTTACTGTGGCATTGGCCACCGCCACCAAGATTGCTGCCCAAAAAGAAAGGTAGGATTTAAAAAGGTCGGTGGGACTCCATCTGGTCCTTGGGCCTTTTTGTTTGTAACTGGGTTCTCAATCAATGTCTTTACTGGCAACTGCAGCAAGATAGATGTACTGTTAAAAATGGAAACAAAGTGGGACACCCATTCTTCCTCCGTTATGTTTGTGCCCACTTCCTCTGCTCTTTCCATTGGGAGTAGAGGTCTGTTGATAATGCTCCAAAATCGGGAGCTGCTGGAAAGGGTCAAAGGATCTTGGAGTTCCCGCCATGTAGCGTCCCTCAATTCCGTTTTACGAGTTGCCAGCACTTTTTTATAATTGGTACGAAGACTACGGATCTGTATTATGTCCCTAGGGAGTACCTTCAATGCCGCCTTGAGGTCTCTAGCGGCTTTGGAGCAAAGGGGGCTAAACCATTTAGTCGCTCTATTTTTTCCAGGGGCAGATAGCAGACACCCCACCTTAGCAACGATTCCATCAAAAGCATGGAGTGTACCCATGGCAGTTAATTCAAAGTCCAGGCAACAAGAAAATTCGTCTACACACATTTCTTGCAGCTTTTCATTGAAAAGGGACAGAATTACTCTGGTCCATTTCAGCCGGCGCCTTCCATCTGTAGGCTTTAACATGGCTGGGCCTATCGCTATGTCTTTTTTCTTCAAAAGACTCCCTCCTAAGTAAACACACACTGGGTTGTGATCACTGTGAGCACTTGCTCTGATTGAAAAGCCCTGCAAGAAGGAAAAGATGGTTCTAGAGATCAAAACATGGTCTATTAAAGATCTGCTACCACGGCCTTTAAAGGTCGTTTCCCTTTGTTTGCTGGAAGATGGAGCAAAACTCATAGCAGAGGATAAGTCGTTCTTGTTGAGTATATCATTAAGAATGTTACCCTGTAAAGAGTGCTCAAAGTGAAGTCCCTCTATCAGTGGACACCCCAAGGAGTCCATGGCGGTGAGTTTAGTGTCAACACATGGGTGGGCATTGAAGTCGCCTACAATCATAAGCCTATTTCTGAAGGTGCCACAACGCTGTTCTACAAAATGATTCAACTCGGATATCTTACATCCTGTGCAGCTGTATACTGCAATATAAAAGTTTATCACACAGAGACTGTTGTTGTTTCGCCTCAGTACAATTGCCTGTAAGTCTCTATGGTCAGATGAAATAACCTTGACATTACATCTCAGGGCCAAGGAAGTAAAGATGACCAGACCTCCCATCGCTCTGCCACTATTTGCTGGAATCGCAGGAACAAAAAAGGATCTGTACCCTACCAGCAAAACATTTCATTTAACCGGCCATGTCTCTTGAAGGCAAATCACCGAAAACTGGCTGACAAACTGCACCCATAAAGGATCTGCCACCTTTCCAGCCAACCCTGTGATATTCCATGATAAAACATTATAATCAAGTGTCTTAGTATGGTTGTTGTGGGGATCGCTGATTAACTCTATGTGACAGTCAGCATGTTTTTTTCCGGGGGGTTCAGTTTCCCAAGGGACTACTCTGGTAGCAATATCTAATACTTCCGGATTTGGTTCAACAAGCGATATTTCTAAGAGAGGCCCTTCATTCAAAACAGGGGTATCATCTCGTGCACAGCTACTGGCAGTGTAGACTCATCTGACCAAGTTATCACTTAGTCAGTCACAGTTGTTCAAGTCTGAAAGGGCTGCATATCTATTTTGGCCCTGCATAAGTGGAAAGCGGTTACAATCAACCCAGGCATTGGCCTTTTCTGCCCCAAAGGACAGGATACCAGGCCTAGGGTGTTCCCTGTGTATATTAGACCAGTCATAGTGCCCCCTAGTTTGGGTTGTTTTGCCCATGATTTTCCTCCATGTAGAAGAAGCCCAATAGCAATATCTCAATACCTTGACCCCTGAAAGCTGCTCCAGAGCCAACCTCCCTAAATATCCTCTCTACTGGAACAGAGTTATTAAAGTTTACCACTATGCAATCCCCCCTTATTGATTTACAGGAGCTACCCAACCAGGAAACACGGCGAACCATAATAACTTTGTGCATGGCAATGTGTCCTTCTTTAGTATTATGGGACAGCCACTGTGTTACCTTATTTTTAAGTTGTCCAAAATCCTCTTTTACTCCTTCAGGGAGAGGAGGTACATTGCCCAAGATAATAACCAGCGGCGTTGTTTGAGGAGGGAGATTAATGACTGGTAAATTATCCACGTTATACATTCTGTTTTCTATCTTTGGTTTTTCCACAGCCCGGTCTATGGCTGCAGAATTTTTCCCGACTGTCCCCTTACGGTTTCCTACTTCTACTGTACTTGTTGGCTTTTCCCTTTCAGACTCTTTCCTGGTCTCAATATTAGATGGTTTTTGTGGCCCCTTCGTTGTTAGGGATTTTCTTTGAGGGATTTATTGTGATTAACTAGTGTTAGACTTATTAATTATTTTATGTTGTGAAACTGGACCATAATTTTCCAAGCAGCTTGCTACAAGAGTTGCTAGCAACTGCGAATTAGTTGTGGTGGCCCACTCCAGCTTCCCCAAGCTCACGTTTATCGCTTTCATTCTTTCTATTAGAGGAAGCATGAAGGACCTCATTATTTGTTCCACTTGTTCTGCCTGACCTTTAGGGATTTGTGAGGCTATGGGAGGCTGCTTGGATGACTGTGTCTGGGAGATAACTTGGGTTGCAGTGAGCTGTCTCTGGGGAGGGTTATTTATTCCCGGTATGGTAGCTATCAGTGAGTTCGCTCGTTTATTAGTTGTTTTTGTTATTTTCGGGCATCTACCCTTGTGACGTCCTCCCTCCCACTACCTTTTGCCAATTTGAACAGGGCCTAATACTTGTTTAGTAGGCAGGGAATCGAAAGGGGCCTTTAGTGTACATGTTATAGAGGGCCCGCTTTCATCAGATAAGGTACTATCTATTGTGGTGTTCACAATGGTGCCAATAATTTGCCCAGCATACCCTGTACTTTCTTTTAACAGACTGTCACCATTTTTCTGAGTCTGAGGCTATTCGGTGTTTTAGCAGACATTATGGTGCCCAGGGAGGATCACTTCGAATAAAAGGATTCCAGTGATAGGCGCTTTTCTGTGAGTGCTATTTCGTGCTCTAAAACCACTGCAGCTCTAGTTATAAAGTTATCTAGAGTCCCAGTAATACTCCCCCAATAGAGCTTGTCCCAGCCTTCCTCTCCTTCCCTGTTCGTAGTGCCATGATCCTAAACCCTGATAGGCCTTGGGTTATTGGGGGTTACCTGGGGCAGGTGGCAAAATCGGGAAACCTATAATCAATCGAGCACACACCAAAACGTACAGCAAACGGTATGCAGTAAATAAAAGGTCTCACTTTGATCAATGTCACGTTAGAGGGGTGGCCCAGCCCAGCCTCCTCCGGCCAACGATGGCCACAGACGGCCCCGCCCTTGTCCCGGGCTTCTCCCGGTACGTCCCGCATGCGTCCCGCGGAACGAGGTTCCAGACAGGCCTTTATGCGCCTCCTGGCGCCTGATGATCGCGTCTGTAGTGCCGGCAACCTCACCACGAGCAGGATTGCTGGGGGATGTAGTCCTGGCAGCAGCGTGTAGCGGAGCTAAGCCCAGCCAAAGGTTGTGTCTCAAGCAGATTTTCTTGGCAGCAGCGTGTAGCGGAGCTAAGCCCGGCTAAAGATAATGTCCCAAACAGGTTTCACAGGGGCCTTGGCACCAAGCAGGCCTTTATGTGCCTCCTGGCGCCTGATGATCGCGTCTGCGGTGTCCTCGCCATGAGCAGGATTGCTGGGGGTTGTAGTCCTGGCAGCAGCGTGTAGCGGAGCTAAGCCCGGGCAAAGGTTGTGTCCCAAGCAGATTTTCCTGGCAGCAGCGTGTAGCGGAGCTAGGCCCGGCCAAAGATATTGTCCCAAACAGGTTTCACAGGGGCCTCGGCCCCAAGCAGGCCTTTATACGACTCCTGGTGCCTGATGGTCGCGTCTGCGGTGTCCTCGCCGCAAGGGGGATTGCTGGGGGATGTAGTCCTGGCAGCAGCGTGTAGCAGAGCTAAGCCCGGCCAAAGGTTGTGTCCCAAGCAGATTTTCCTGGCAGCAGCATGTAGCAGAGCTATGCCCAGCCAAAGATAATGTTCCAAACAGGTTTTACCATCTCTATTTACATCATTAACGAAATCAACAATTTTATCCTTTGCTCCATGTCCTAAACCTTTTTCCACATTCAAATTACGTCGTAAAATTACCCTACAGTTTACACATGCATATAAATTATTTTCTAAGCCAGCAGTTTTACTTATCGATTTCTCTAAAGAATCCAATTTCCTCTTCAACTTTTCAGTCAAAATAATAGTGATTCCTTCTTGTTCTATTTTATCAATAGCTTCCAATGTAATAATTTCTTCATTTTCAAACTTTTAAATTTCTTCATTGAATATAGAACATTCACGCAGTGTTGGCATTAAGCAGATTAAAGATTTGTTTTCTGCAATTCTCATATGTATTTTCTCGGGAACAATATTTTCATTTGGAAACAAATTGGAAAGTAATTGTCTTTGTAAAGCTTCTTTGCCATGTTCAGTCACTTTTCCAATTCTTATATTTTGAAGAGTACTTCCATAATCAGCATCATTTGCCTGTCGCATAAGTTCCTTATATTAAAAAAATGACCATATGTTAACATTTCAAATGCTCCCCAAAGACTTTCTGGTATCTTCATGCACCAGTGTTTTGAACATTGGTTGTCATTTTACAGGAGTAATTTGTAGTAGATCTCCAAAAACTATGACGTGCTTTCCTCCAAATAATATGTCATACTCTGTTTTAAGAATTTGCTGTATTATTAAATGTACGAAGGCAAGCATTAAGTTTGATACCATGCTTACCTCATCAATAATGAGAAGTTTCATTTTCTTCAAGACTCTTGAAACTTCACAACAAGCTTCTCCAGATAGTTTGTGGTATTCCAACTTGTTTTCATGCTCTACTGGTAGCATTAATAAACAATGTAAAGTAATTCCTTTAATATTGTGTGCCGCAACCCAGTTGGAGCAGTGACAACACAAGACAAATGCGACTCAGTTCTTTTCTGTAGATAAGTTGTAATTACTTTATTTAAAAAAAAATCCTGTTCCAGCTTGTCCACTGACGTACATTCGGATACGTTGACATGATGAGCAAGAGCACTCTTTCTTTTCATGACGTAATCCATGGTCAATCTCTCATTTGCTCATATATTTGTTTCTGCTCAACATTTAGTTGTTCTTCCAAGTTTCCTAAGTTTGTTACATCTTCTTGAGTTTGCTACATTGCTGCTTCCACCTCTTCCATAGCAGTTGCTGCTTCATTTTGAACAATTGGTTCTCCTATTGGATCCTGACTCAATGGAGCAGAAGTGTGACTGTCTTGAGAACTGTCTCTAGCAATCTCAGCTGCAATTGTAGCTTCTTGCTCAATTTCGTCGTTCAACATTTTCACATAATTAGCAAAAACAGGACATTCTATAGTATCTTTACTTGTGTTGAAGGAATTTTCATAGCTCTCAAAATCTCCAAGTAATTCCAATTCTGAACGCCACGGCTTGAAAAGTTGCAAAAGAGCTAAATAGTAAAACTCCCTTTTGTCAGGAGTTTTGCAACTCAGTTTAAGGTGAATAATCAAATGTCCTTTTCTTTGTTTTACCCAACATCCTTCAGAACCAATCACGGCATATATACCATTATTCATGTTTTCTGTAATATTCCGTTTAAAAATATAGTATTGCAGCACTTCATAGAGACAAATGTTCTCAAGATGATGACTTCTATTTGGATAATATGTATCCAACATATTAGTTTTCACAATGTCTATACTTTTTAGCTCTTTTTCAGCTAAATATTCAATTTCTTGTACAGATTTAAGTCCTCGATTTCGTGTTGCAGCAAGACCTAGACTCACCCAAATGATTCTTCTAGATTTGGAGTATAGACTTGCAGATGATAAGCGCTTCGAGCATTCATATGCTCCAATTTCTCGATGAGATAACATCTTCAAACTGTAAGTATATCATTTCTTACTTAGACTCTTCTCGTGGGAAATCTCTTCCCACATTTCCTTCAATTTAATTTTTTCTGATTTTGTTATGTAGGATGTTACATATCGAGCAACAGCAATGGAATTGTATGCAACATATTGATTATCCATGTTAGCATTCGACAAGGACAACATGACTGGGTTGTAGTCATTTATGTATTTTGAGTCTTCATTTCTTCTTAAGTTGTGACTATTTTGGGAGAGTTACTTGTAATAATATATCGCAAAGATGACATAAAACTGTTCACTCTTCCTTTCCATATTACAGGACGTGGAAATCCAAAATGACATTTGGTTTAGAATTTGTCCTTAGATTTGTACTTTCGACGACAGTATTTCCCACAAGATGGTTTTGGAATTGTAACACTTGTTGTCTTAAGTCCTTATATTCTGTATTTTTGGGTATATCACATGTAGCATATTCTTCAATAAAAGACAACACAGTATCATCTGAGTCTGTTCCAAATTTGGGAGCATCTTTGATCCATATTAACATATGTATGTGAGGAGCACCTCTCGCTTGATACTCCTTTCTCCAAAAGAAATCCAGAACCTCTCCAAGAGGAGGATTTTTTTTATTGGTGATAAAAGACATCATAGCTTCAAATCTATGATTGAAATATCTGCATACATTAACTTGATCCAAAGAGCACAATTCTCCAGGTGTCTTGTATTCAATATATGGGAAATTTGGATTTGCCTCTCGAAGACATTGAAGTAAATCATCCCAAGCATATTCAGCACAGCTTAGAGTAAGGAACCATGTAGGAGTTCCAAAGTTCCTTAGCATACATTTAAGTTCTTCATGACGACGGTACCAGTACTCATTAGTACCACGCTGACATGCCATGAGGTTAATTAGCTGAGATTCCAAAGCATTATCTTTCTGCTGTACTTTATCCATAAATTCCTTTGCCGAAACATTTTGCAGATGTACACCTGTTTTCAATATATGGTTCACTGCATAAAAAAGTCAGACAAGTCACTCTCAAACAAAAGATTAAATAAATACGGAATCTATTGTCGAAATCTTGGATCTTTAGCATATAATCTTGATGTCCGATATTCAGATGCAGGAATCTGCACAGGTCGGTCATCATATCGTCCTCATTTTCCTGTTGGAAACAACTGAGGGAAACAATGAGCTTCCAAGCTTTTTTCCCATACACTAATGGGACTTCCCTTTGCTTCTTTCATTTGAAATAACTTTATAGTATTCCCCATCACTTCTTTGGAATGAAGTGGATGAACACTTTAATGTTCGTCGATTTCTTAAGGTCTGGACATATCCACTTTTTCAATTTGTCCAGATGGCGAGTCATTATCTTCTTCTACAGTTATTTTATCTTCTCCCACATACAGATTTTTATAGTATTGATTATTTTTTACCAGATACAACGTTGCCTTTTTCACTTTCCTAACATCCACTAATTCTTGCTAGATTTTCTTACTCTTAGTAGGAACGCCACTAACAAGAATAACTAAAGGTTCATCTTCGTTTTCTACACCAATTGTTTCAATATTTTTCTTTAAATCTAGAGGCAAATATACAACACTTCCCTTTAATCCTCTCTGTAAATCTGAAGGAGGCAATTTTCCTGTCTTAGGCTCCATACGAACAATAGCCTGAAATAGATGCACACATTGAATAAGAATAGACTCATAGGTATTTACATCCATCAGTTCAGAAGGAAAATTTACCAACTCAAGATTATTATGCACAGCTGTAGCAGGCATTGTGTTCTCGTCTAATTTGCTATACCAATATTCAGAAATACGCTGATCACAACTCAAATCAAAACAATTCTCTACCAACAAATAAGTTGCAAATTCCATCTGCTCATTAATATTTTCCTTTTCACTTTTTAAATACAGATCAACAGTTCTGGACTGATTTTTATAATGAGTTTGTCGCCGACAAATACAAGAATAATTTGGCCTTTCACCTGAAATCACCTTAAAGTTTGTAATTTGCTGCTCAAAATATTCTGTACAACAATGTTGTACAGTCTCTTCCACATTTCCTTCTATTAATATATCAATTTCTTCACTGTCTTCCTCAGGACCAAAGTAACTAACCTGAATTTCATCACAAACGTTCATTACATCTGATACAGATCCATGCAAAAGAACACTGTTCATCTTTTCTAATATTAGTGCTGGACTTTTTGCATAATATAATCTTCTGACGAATTTCCTCATTTGAGTACGATGTACTGCTAGCATCCTGAAATGGTGAAAAACACTTTGACATACTTCTTTAGAAAGACAAGCCAGCAAATGACCTTGCAAACCATTATTTTCTCTCACTCTGCAACGGTCTACCCTTGCAACATCTTAATCTTTTGTTTAACATTTTTCTTAGTATAGTTACGTAAGAAATTGCGTAAAAAACCAATAGATTCCTGCCGTACACTACAAATACTACTGCAATTCCAAGTGTACACTGGAGCTTTACGACGTCTCTCTAAAACGTCATCAGCTAACACCCTTTTCTGCATTTCTAGGAACAATTTTCTCTTTCTCAATAGGACAACCATTTCTAACCTCATAAGCATGACCACTAGTGTCAACTGCATGCAACAAATCCTTACTCTGAAAATAACTCTCATTAAAAAAGGCTCAGAACTTGAACTATGTTTCCATTCACCCAAAAAAAACTCATAAAAATTACTTCTGTTAATTACTCTTCTCCACTTACTTTTGACCTTCATTAAATGGATTGGCTTATCTAGTGATTGAATTCTATTGATTACTAAAATAAAAATAAAAATTTTAATTGGAAAGCTTTCTCAACTATATTTTCTATACATTTCTTCTTATAAAATGCTGTTTTTTTTACATTTCTTCACTTCTTTGATCAAATTTGACAAAAATCTATTATAAAACATCCTTTTTGTAATTTGATTCTTCCTCCTTTTACTATACACTGTTTTTTTACAAGATGAATTCCCGTGGTTGTTCTCTTTTTTGCTGCTTTTCTTTTTAGTTGCAGATACACAATTTGAATTTTTATCATTGTGCACACTACTCCGATTGTTCTTCAAAAAAATCTTCGTTCTCTTACCAGGACTTTTTTTCTTTTTGTTCACACATTGTTGTTCAGGTAAATCTTGTGGATGACTTCTCTTTAAGTAATAAGCTTTATTATGTTATTTCCTCTTTTCACTTTTTTAAAGGCATGATGAATTTCTTTTAGTGTTGATAAATAGAATCTGTTATAAAAAATATATATAACATTATAAAAAAAAAATAAGCAGTTCATCTACTAAGGCCTATTTCACTGTATCAATACTTGAGTACTGACTAAAAGATTACACTCAGAGCTGGTTCAAGACCTTCTGAGGCCCCGGGCGAAAGGGAAAATGCGAGGCCCCTCCAATTGCATATTGTGTCGCAAGAAGTGACATCACAGAAAGTGACTTTGCAGGACTTTTGATCTTAGTTATTTGGCATTACTGAAGCAAACTAATGTGGATATCAGTAACATGGACAAAAAGTAGAGGGGATGGAAAACAGGTGAGCAAGAGGCACATCCTACCTATAGATGTCACACAGCACTTTCAAACCATGTCTGACGCGTCTGTACATTCACAGTGGGACTTTAGAGAGGTTTCGTAGCAGAACTTGAAAAGTTTTATTTAAGTTGAAATTGAGCCTGATCGCTATGTAGTGCAATAACACCCACTTTCTACCTTCTCACCTTATGTTAAATACCTCATGATTCTTCTCTCACTCTAGTCAGTGAAATACTCAGGTGTTCTGTTCTCAGCCCTTGTATTAACATGTTATTTTACTTTTGTTCTGTACATTTTTTGTGTTCTTCAATAGTGCCTTCATTCCATCAGTGAAAAGCAGATATGCAACATAAGTGCACTGCTAACTCATATACTGTAACAATGTACAATGCGCGGCATGAGGGCTTACGCATTCTAAAGGCCTCAGTCATTATGAGTGCTGTGATGAAGTCAGGTAAAAAAAAATAAAACAAGGAAATATTGCTTGCTGATGGTATCAGGTAGTTTGATGTGCCTAGTTCCATATTTTATCCTGATATAGCAATAATGTGAGAAAAGGGTATTTGTGGCTCTATCAGGTCAATTCCAACTGTTGGGCTCTGAAATGAGGAATAACATGCAAAAACTCTCAATATGACCGTTTTGAGGGCCGCTTATGTATTTTGCCCATACAGTTTCCGTCAGGCTTTGCATCTGCAGAAACACAGCACTGAGCACAATTTGAAGGAAATCAGTGATAATGAAAACCAGCGCCATCCCTGTTTTGGCCCAATTTCAACATGTTTCAGCCCTGTAATGAAGTTCTAAGTCTTTAAGAAAAAACAAAGATGCTTACTTTCAGGTTATGCTATTTTCAGAATCATTTGCTTCTTCGGATAGGAGGCATTCTTTCTTCTATTTAGGTAAAATAAACTTTCTTAAAACAATAACTTTAAAAAAAGCTACAGTTTGGATCCAACAGTTAAGACCTCTTTTTCATCAGAACTTGCATTTGTTGCTGCAGGGCCTGGGCAAACTTATTGGAAAACTACGAACTATCCGAATTTCTCTGCCACAAGTAAGGTCAGGTTATGGAAATGGTGGCTGATGGAACACGACAACATTTTAGTAAATACAAGTAATGTATTTAACTTTTACCAATCTATTCCAATATTAAAGTATTGAACTTGACAACATATTTTTCTGTTCACAAGACGTGAATGAGAGTGCAATGTAGAAGCATGCAGTACTAACATAAAATAGACCCACTACAACATTCTCGATCACCAAATGGCAGTTCTCTCTATAGTATGCAATGTATTACAACAGGTCTTTCTTACCTTAAGACGTTATTCCAACAACGCAGCCCGAACGGACTCCCACGCGGCTTGAACCGACTCCCAACTCCACCCTGCTCCTGGCCAGTGAGCACGCATACGGCGTGCATGCTGCATCACTGCAGAGCGGGGGCTGGCCAAAATTATGTCCAGGGCCGTCATTCGTAGAGCTTTCGCTCGCTACCAGATTGACGGCCCTGGGACCCACATCATTAAACGCCTGCCGCCCACGCACTGCGCATGGCACCACCACCACTAAGGCACCACCACCACTAAGCTAGGTAGTGGGGTGCGTGCGTGCACAGTGACGGACTAGTTCACTAACTGCCTTACTGCCTGCGCGAGTGTGCGCAGTGCTTTTCCCGCAATTTCATGTCGGGCCGGGCGGCGGGCCCCCTGCTCTGCGTTCTACTGCGGGGCCGGCGGCAGGGACCCCTGACTGCTAGGCCCAGGGCAGCTGCCCATTCCATCCATGCCTAGATCCGGCCCTGATCACACTTCTGTAAGGAGAGTGCCTAATTGGATTCATAAGTGCTTCAGCATATGAGGACAGACGAGCAGTATGAGGAAACAGGAAAGAATATGAAGACAGGAGTGAGAATGAAGAAATAGAGAGAAGTATAAAAACACACAGATGTGTATATGGAGACAGGGATGTGTATGAGGAAAGAGAAAGAGGGAGGAGTATCAGAAAATAGTGGAAGTATGATGAGAGAACGGAGTATGAGGAAAGGGGGACAAATGAGGAGAGAGGGTGGAGTAACAGGGAAGAGGGGGGAGTATGAGGAGAGAAGAAAGAGTACAAGGAGAGAGAGAGGAAGTGTGAAAAGAGAGGGGAACAATAAAGAGAAAGGGGTGTCTATGAGGAGAGAGGGGGAGTATGACAAGAGAGGAGGGAGAATATGGAAAAAGGGGTGAATATAATTCCTAAAAGAGGAGGAATATGAGGAGAAACAGGGGAGTATGAACACAGAGAGGAGAAGTATGAGGACAAAGGTAAACATAAGGACAAAAGGGATTATGAGGAGAAGGGAAAGTAAGAGGAGAGAGGGGACAGCATGAAGACAGGGAGTTGTTTAAGGGGAGAGAGGGGAGAACAAAGAGACAGGAGGAATACAAGGAGAGAGGACGGAGTATGAGCACAGAGAGGGGGACTATGAGGACAGTGGGGAATATGAAGAGAAGGGGAATATGAGGAAAAAGGGAGGAGTAACAGGACAAAGGGGAAAATATGAGGACAGGAAGAGTATGAGAACCAGGACTGCGAGAAAAGTGAGAATAAGGAAAGTAGGTGAAGATCAGGAGAGAGGGGACAGTATAAGCAGAGAGAGAGAGACTGTGAGGAGAGAGGGGGCAGAATATGCAAAAAGAGGTGAGTATAATTCCTTAATGTACACAGAAGCTCAGTGTGATTCTAGACAAAAAATATAAGACCATGCATTTTACCAAAACACATTTACTACATTAAAACGTTTAAGTGAATGCACATATTCCATGTATATAACTACTACATTTAATTGCCAACTCTGTCTCATTTAGCAAATACATTTCTAATATGCTGCATTATTTTTGCCAACATTACATCCAGAAAGTAGCACAATAGAACAACAAAGACGTACAAGGGGCTTGTAAATCTGCCCAAGAATGTATGCAGCAGTGTATGTACACTGACTGGGGAATTTTTAAGAGGGAGGTATGATGAGAAAGGGAGGAGTAAGAAGACATAGGAGGGAGCATAAAAAGAAGGGGGAGTATTAGGAGACAGAGGAGACAATAAGGATAGGGGACGAATATGAGGACAGGGGGACTATGAGGACAAGGAGCTCTATGAGGAGAGATAAGAAAGAATAAGTAAAGAGGGGGAATATCAGAAGAGAGGGGACAGTATAAGCAGAGAGAGGTAGACTATGAGGAGAGAGTGGGAGATTATGGAAAAAGGGGCAACTATAATTCCTTAATGTACACGGACGCTCAGTGTGATTCTAGGCAAAAAATATGAGACCATACATTTTACCAAAACACATTTACTACACTAAAACGTTTAAGTGAATGCACATATTCCATGTATATAACTAATACATTTCAGTGGAAATCTCTTACTCATTTTTCAAATATATTTTCAATCTGCTGCATTATTTTTGCCAACATTACATTCAAAAAGTGATACAATAGAACAACAAAGAGGCGCAAGGAGCTTGTAAATCTGCCCAATAGTGTATCCAGCAGTGTATGTATACTGACTGCAAAATTGTAGATTTAGAACACAAGTCTAATTTTAAGCAACAAATGGGTGTGGGGTCGCACAATACTCACACACCGGCGGTGTCACCCCTAAGGACTCTGGTCAATGTAGTAAAGTGTTTACGATGCATCATCTTTCGTTTGCTTCTTCCAAATTTCGCCAGAAGAACGAATACGGAACCACTCAGGTAGTTTGCAACAATTTTATTCCATGTGCAACACAATCTCCGCCATGACGCGTTTCGAGCCCACGAGCCCTTGATCACATGACGTTGTGATTTAAGCCACCACCTCTAAAGTGCATGTGCAAGTCACCTGACCCTGGGACATAGAAAACAGACTTTCACCATGTTGTAAGTTGTACTTGTGTAAACAAAGTTGATTAAAGACATTCTTGTAACAGTTCACATTACCGTTAGCTCTTAATTGTTAAAATACCATATTTACAACCACTTATTATGTAAAACTGCCATATATACAATCCTATATTGTGCAAAAATCCGCAAATACATCAATTAAAAATCCGGTAAAAAACATACATAAATACATATAATATATAAATATATACTTTTATACCCTTAAATATAATGCTCTATTGTGCAAATCCGCAATTTATTTTGTGCAAAGTTGCATTTTGGTAATGTGCAAATACTCAGAGCTTAGCAGCTATAGACGTAGTGGTTGAAGTAATGGTATTACTAATATAGCCCAAGTGGGCACCTTAGAATGTCTTAAAGTTGTTAATTCCTAGCTGTCCCTCCCTTATGGTCAAACGATGCAATGCATTTTCTAAAATAAGAAAAAAGAAGAAAGAAGAAAAAGTGAAAAAAAGAACTAAATAGCCTCTTCACCATATCGGTCTAAAGACCCACCCTTGTGAATCAAAATTTTTGAAACATAATTACTAATCTTATCATTACTTTTTTTCTACCACAGTCTCATGTTCAATTTCTTTAATATACCAATATCTGGACTTGCACCTCCTACTCCCTTTAGACCCATCTATACTGCACATCACGCTACCACTGCTTATGGGCTAAACTCCTCCCAAACCGGTGTGCATGTCCTCCCCCATGTTCAACCCATTGGGAGTCTTGGTGTTAAGCTCGAGGATATAGCGTGTCTCCAATACTCTAAGTTGTGCCTCCCTATCACCTCCTCTGGGCAATGGTAAAACCATATCAATTGCAAAATAAGACAGACAACCCACATCGTTGTTGTGGCAGGCACTGATGTACCTCGCCACTGGATAGGCCTCATCCCTATTGTTAATGGCCCGCATGTGCTGGAGTATGCGCTTGTGGACCTGCAACTTGGTACTACCCACATATTGCAGGCCACACACACACACTCCAGCACATACATGACAAAGTCTGATTTGCAAGTCATTTTCTTGGATATAGGGATGGGTACGTCGCTAAATGGGGTAGTGTAAGATGTTTTATTCTTCCCCAATTTGCCGGCCATGCATGAGGCACATTTAATAAACCCTTTTGTGGTTTGTAACCAGGAGCTTTTGGTTGCTACTTCTGGACCAACATGTCACTCATTGACCGAGCTCGGCTGAACGTAATTTCCGGATTCTCGGATAGCGTCCTGCCAATGATGGGGTCCCCTTTAACGATAGACCAATTCCTGCGGATAATCGTCTGTAGTTGTTTATGTTGTCTGCTATACGCAGTGATGAGTCTGGGTTGATCTGGGATAGTGGTGTCAAAGGGTTGGTTTGCCAAGGTCTCATCCCTCTGATATAACAGGCACTGGTGTTGATTGGCCTTAATGATTGCTTTGTCTACCACCATAGCAGAATACCCCCTAGTTAAGAATTTCCCTTTGCTGCTCATCTGGGCCCGTCTGCACTCCTCATCTGTACTACAAATCTGCCTAATCCTCAGCATCCCCCCATAAGGGATGCTGTTGATCAGGTGGTTAGGGTGATGGCTTGAGGCATGTAGAACTGTATTTCCTGCTGTGCCCTCACGATGTAAACTAGTTTCAAGACTGTCCTTCTAAATGTAGACCTCTACGTCAAGGAAATTCACAGAAGAACTGCTCACATGGCCCGTAATATTCAAATTCAAATTATTCACATTGATGTCTGCAATATATGTCTCCGCACTCAACTTAGAACCCTTCCTGATTATGAAAAGGTCATCAATGAACCTATTCCATGATATACCATTGTTCCTCATGGCCCCCTCAAACATGGTCCTGAGGACCTGCTCCTCCCACAGTCCCATTTGCAAGCATGCGTAACTGGGAGAGAAGCAGGCCCCCTTTGCCACACCCCTCAGTTGCTGGAAAATCTAGTTCTGAAATAAAAAGTAGGTAGTGCAGAGACAAATTTGGATCATTTCGCTGATCATTTTGTTATGACTTAACATCAATGCTGGTTTTCTACGTAGGAAATATTCCACTGCACGGAGACCATCCAAATGATTAATACTCGTATATAAAGCTGTCACATCGAGTGTAATCAATAAGTAGTCCTCCTTCCACACTATTGGTCACATTTTCTCTAGGAAATCACCCGTATCACATAAGTATGAAGGTAGAGCCCTTACATGTTCTTGGAGAAAATGGTCAATGTATCTAGATGCATTCTCCAGCATACTGCATCTGGCTGATATAATCGGTCTCCCGGGTTGGTTTGCAGGATCCTTGTGTACCTTGGGGATTAAATAAAATACTGGGATCACAGAGTAATTTGTTTTTAAAAACTTGAATTCATCTCCACTCAAGTATCCCATGCTTTTCCAGGCCAATAACTTGGAATTAAAATTATTCCACGCTGATTTTACAGATGGCCTGTCACTCCGGCCATAGCATTGTCTGCCATTTAGATGTTGCATGGCCTCCTCCATGTACATGGCTTTGGGCCACAGGACAATATTGCCGCCCTTGTCCGCCTGCCTTATGATTATATTGTTGTTGCTTTGTAATTTCTTCATAAGGTAGCCAAAGGCATTGTTTTGTCTGCGATTCTTTATGTCCCTGATTGTTGTTGCCCTGTGTAAATCCTTGAGTTGCAAAATCACTAGTTCATTAATATATATATATATACACTTTTTACATCGTTTACATCGTTTGCCTTTTGCACAATTGGATTTATCCAGTTATCTTTGTTTACATTACGTGTATTTATATGAATTACATTATGCACTTTACTGATACATTTGCCACCGGAGCGACAGGTGATCAGCCAGGGATTATCCCGAGATGTGGTTGTAAATCTAAAGTCTGTTGTCAGTATCCATTGTCAGGTGCATCATGTGACCACAGACTTACCAATTGGAATGTATCCCCACTTAACACTAGCACTTTAAATATTGCCTTTTTCCAGCGTGCGTCATGTGATCAAGGCCTCTGTGTAGGCCGAAACGTCATGCTGTGTGCCGCTTCCTCGAGGGTACAATAAAGATGAAAATTGCTCACTGCACCTGAGGTCTCCGTCTTCTTTCCTGCGCAGCGGTTTCCTGCATTGGGCTCCGGGCGAGAGGTTGCTGAGGATTGTTCTATATATATATATATATATATATATATATATATATATATATATATATATATATATATATATATATATATATATATATTTATTCATATATATAACCTAGTTAACACCTTCCCCGCTGGGCTAATTCCCCCGCTGTCTTGGGGGGATGGGGGCGCGCGGTGCGCTGCAGTGCTCATGACGAGCTCAGCTCGTCACGCAGCACGGTGGCCATGTGCTCATAATGAGCTGAGCTCATCATGACCACGCCGTTCCAATGGAACGCCCAGCACAGCAGGGGAATTGTTTCTGCGTGGGCAAGGCACAACGGTCGTCATGAGCACAGCGCGAGCGTGCCTTATGACAAGTTGAGCTCGTGATGAGCACGGATGAGGTTAAACTTTTCCGAAACACACATTCACTGGATGATGTCCTCAGTGATGTCATCAGTGATGTCATTTGAGATGTCATGAATGATGTCATCAGTGATGTCACTGACCATGTCATGAGTGCTGTAATATGTGGCGTCATCAGCAGTGCACTGCGGGGGCCCGAGTTATAGTTAACTTTACTAACTATAACAGAAGAATTTCTCTGGTTTTGTATGAGTGAAATGTCCTACTAACTATAACATTCCTGAAACCTATATATTTTTTGTCAATGTATACCAAGAGCCTGTGTGCTCGAAACGCGTCTTCTTTGTGCCCAATAAAGAATACCAGTGAACCTACCCGGCTGGAGTGGCTTGTGATTCCTTCACGTTGCTGCGCAGGAGGTTTGAGTGAATATATATATATATATATATATATATATATATATATATATATATATATATATATATATATATATATATATATATATATATATATATATATGAACGGTAAAATCTTCAGAAAACGCCACACTCCTGCTGTGGAAACGAAGACACGGACCCAATGGCTGCAGTAAAGGAGATTTTATTAGAAACCTCTCTGGTTACGCGTTTCGAGCAACTAGTGCCCTTGGTCACACACCGCGCACCAGGTCAGCTACAAATTTAAACCATTTTTTTGAAGTGATGCTCCACCCATTTTCGTGAGTCACAAGGTGTAGACATAGAAAAAACACGTATTATATTGTAAACTACGTGCACACCTATATTTACAATCTAAACAACAGTGATAATGGCACTGAAAACAATAATATCTGCATGAATGCATATACCCTACTATGATACATAATGGCCATGTACAAAAATATAAGTCCTATATGAAAATCTGTCCATTTGGTCAATAAATATATATACACCTAGAAAAATATACTATCTATATACAATATCACAAAAATATATGAAAAAATATATATACGTATATATTTATATCTACATAAATACATACTCTATTTCTATATACAAATCTACATATATTACATATACAATGATGACCGTCCAGAAAAACTTTACAATCATAAGGACCTATCCCAGAACATGATTCATATTGGTATGAATAGCTCACGACTAAGATATGTACATGTACATTAAACGTGCCAATAACCATATTGCAAAACCCACTAGTGATTTATCCCAATACGAACTAAAGTGAAAGTGAAAAAATGTGAGCTAAAAACAAATTATTGGTTGACATAAAATTCATTAATCACCAATTTCTACTTCGAGTGGATAGAGAGATAACTATTTACATAGAGCAAATGTACTTCAAGATCTGTATAATTAAAGAATCCTGGCTGGACTCCCATACGGTGCCTTGTCGGCGCCAACAAGTATCAGTTGTTAAGTTCAGAAAGACCTTGAAAAGAAAAATGTGAGAAAACCACATGTGAATATTCTCTGGATATACTTCTTGGAATTGATATTAAAAAACCAGAAAAAGTACAAAGATAAACATGACTACAACAGATGGTGCAAGTCTTCAGTAGTGTTTAACCCGTTCGGGTATTTACTGTCTAGTTCAATGATATATTCGGTTTCCTTTTTTCGTAGCAGTTTTTCTCTGTCGCCTCCTCGGACGAGGGGCGCTACCACATCAATAACATAGTATGTTAAGTTGGATAGATCATTGTTATGTGTGGATTTGAAGTGACGTGCTACCGGGTAAGTACTGTCACTATTAACTATGGCACACAAGTGTTGCAAGATCCTGGCGTGCACCTGTAGCTTGGTACTGCCCACATAACGAAGGCCACAGGTGCACGTCAGGACATATATTGCAAACTCACTGTGACAGTTAAAATATCCTCGAATAGCTTTCCTCCTAGAGCTGAAAGGTGTAAAGTAATGTGACGTGTTAACACCGAATTTACAAGCCCTACAGGAGGAACATTTAAAGAAACCTTTTTGTTTTAGCCAGGTACTGCCACTACCTAGTTCTGGACTGTTTTTGACTAGACAGTTGTGCATGCTTGGTGCTCTTTTATACGTTATGGTGGGGGCACAGGGGATAATATCACCCAAGACACTATCAGTTTGAAGGATAGGCCAGTGCTTCCTCACAATAGATCTTATTTGTCTCTCTTGTTTGCTGAATGCCAATATGAGTCGAGGAGCAGGGTTGTCTGACTCCAGTTCTACAGTTTTGGATGTCAGGAGTGATTCCCTAGGCTTAGCTCGACACCGCCTAAGCGCGCTATTTAAGACTTTGTCTTTATAGCCCCTAGCTCTTAATCTGTTCATCGTGATTTGTGCCTCATGTTCAAAAATTTCAGGAGTGCTGCTGATCCTTTTAACTCTGAGCAACTCCCCATACGGAATATTGGTGATTACGTGTTGGGGATGCTTGCTACTAGCGTGTAATATACTGTTACCAGCCGTGGGTTTACGGTATAACGATGTGGTAACAGTATTATTAGCAATGGTGACATGAACATCTAGGAAATCTGCTTGCTCTTTGCTAATGTTGGCCGTGAAGAACAGATTGTCATTGTTCTGATTAAGAGCATCAACAAATACACGAGCACTTTCCTCATCACCCTCCCAAATACAAAACACGTCATCAATAAACCGTTTCCAGTATTGAACCTTGTGAAATCCGGGAGTGTCGATGAGACCGCGCTCCTCCCACCAGCCCACATGTAGACATGCGTAGCTGGGGGAGAAGCACAATCCCATCGCCACACCTCGCACTTGTCTCCAGACATTCTTAGCAAACATAAAATAATTGTTATGCAAACACCAATGCACTAACTCACATAACATCTTGTTGTGTGCGTAATATTCACAGGATCGTGAACCAAGGTAGTGTTTGATGGCGTTCAAACCTTTGGAGTGATCTATGGAGGTGTATAGTGACTCTATGTCTAAAGTCAGAATACACCAATCTTCGCGCCACTGGATAGAATTAAGTTTGTTTAGAAAGTCCCCCGTGTCTTTCAGGTAACTGGGCAAGTCTTTGACAATGTCCTGCAGAAAAAAGTATATGTACTGTGAGATATTCTCCCCCACGCTGTTAATGGCCGCTATTATGGGACGGCCCGGAGTGGGAATTTTCTGCTTATGAATTTTGGGGATCAAATACAGTATCGGTATTACCGGGTGTTCTATGTGAAGGTAGTCAAATTCAGTCTGGGAGATCAAATTATTTCTTTTGTAAGACATTAGCATTTTTTTCAAATTGTCTTTGGCTCGTTTATAAGCCATCCCATTTGATCTTTCATAACAAGCGGGGTCACTTAACTGTCTCATGGCTTCGGCCGTATATTCTTCCTTTCTCCACAAGACAATATTACCCCCCTTGTCAGACTTGTTAATAACCACTTCCTGGTTTTGACTTAATTTTTTCATTAAAGTACTATACTGTATGATCCTGGCATTGTTCTTGTGCGTTTGTGCCTGCACAGTACGGTTTAACTTTTTCAGATCTTCCGTCACGCATTCGTGATAAATGTCAATTGCATCTTTTGGCATGACAGGTAAAAAAGTGATCAGCCAGGGATTATCCCGAGATGTGGTTGTAAATCTAAAGTCTGTTGTCAGTATCCATTGTCAGGTGCATCATGTGACCACAGACTTACCAATTGGAATGTATCCCCACTTAACACTAGCACTTTAAATATTGCCTTTTTCCAGCGTGCGTCATGTGATCAAGGCCTCTGTGTAGGCCGAAACGTCATGCTGTGTGCCGCTTCCTCGAGGGTACAATAAAGATGAAAATTGCTCACTGCACCTGAGGTCTCCGTCTTCTTTCCTGCGCAGCGGTTTCCTGCATTGGGCTCCGGGCGAGAGGTTGCTGAGGATTGTTCTATATATATATATATATATATATATATATATATATATATATATATATATATATATATATATATATATATATATTTATTCATATATATAACCTAGTTAACACCTTCCCCGCTGGGCTAATTCCCCCGCTGTCTTGGGGGGATGGGGGCGCGCGGTGCGCTGCAGTGCTCATGACGAGCTCAGCTCGTCACGCAGCACGGTGGCCATGTGCTCATAATGAGCTGAGCTCATCATGACCACGCCGTTCCAATGGAACGCCCAGCACAGCAGGGGAATTGTTTCTGCGTGGGCAAGGCACAACGGTCGTCATGAGCACAGCGCGAGCGTGCCTTATGACAAGTTGAGCTCGTGATGAGCACGGATGAGGTTAAACTTTTCCGAAACACACATTCACTGGATGATGTCCTCAGTGATGTCATCAGTGATGTCATTTGAGATGTCATGAATGATGTCATCAGTGATGTCACTGACCATGTCATGAGTGCTGTAATATGTGGCGTCATCAGCAGTGCACTGCGGGGGCCCGAGTTATAGTTAACTTTACTAACTATAACAGAAGAATTTCTCTGGTTTTGTATGAGTGAAATGTCCTACTAACTATAACATTCCTGAAACCTATATATTTTTTGTCAATGTATACCAAGAGCCTGTGTGCTCGAAACGCGTCTTCTTTGTGCCCAATAAAGAATACCAGTGAACCTACCCGGCTGGAGTGGCTTGTGATTCCTTCACGTTGCTGCGCAGGAGGTTTGAGTGAATATATATATATATATATATATATATATATATATATATATATATATATATATATATATATATATATATATATATATATATATATATGAACGGTAAAATCTTCAGAAAACGCCACACTCCTGCTGTGGAAACGAAGACACGGACCCAATGGCTGCAGTAAAGGAGATTTTATTAGAAACCTCTCTGGTTACGCGTTTCGAGCAACTAGTGCCCTTGGTCACACACCGCGCACCAGGTCAGCTACAAATTTAAACCATTTTTTTGAAGTGATGCTCCACCCATTTTCGTGAGTCACAAGGTGTAGACATAGAAAAAACACGTATTATATTGTAAACTACGTGCACACCTATATTTACAATCTAAACAACAGTGATAATGGCACTGAAAACAATAATATCTGCATGAATGCATATACCCTACTATGATACATAATGGCCATGTACAAAAATATAAGTCCTATATGAAAATCTGTCCATTTGGTCAATAAATATATATACACCTAGAAAAATATACTATCTATATACAATATCACAAAAATATATGAAAAAATATATATACGTATATATTTATATCTACATAAATACATACTCTATTTCTATATACAAATCTACATATATTACATATACAATGATGACCGTCCAGAAAAACTTTACAATCATAAGGACCTATCCCAGAACATGATTCATATTGGTATGAATAGCTCACGACTAAGATATGTACATGTACATTAAACGTGCCAATAACCATATTGCAAAACCCACTAGTGATTTATCCCAATACGAACTAAAGTGAAAGTGAAAAAATGTGAGCTAAAAACAAATTATTGGTTGACATAAAATTCATTAATCACCAATTTCTACTTCGAGTGGATAGAGAGATAACTATTTACATAGAGCAAATGTACTTCAAGATCTGTATAATTAAAGAATCCTGGCTGGACTCCCATACGGTGCCTTGTCGGCGCCAACAAGTATCAGTTGTTAAGTTCAGAAAGACCTTGAAAAGAAAAATGTGAGAAAACCACATGTGAATATTCTCTGGATATACTTCTTGGAATTGATATTAAAAAACCAGAAAAAGTACAAAGATAAACATGACTACAACAGATGGTGCAAGTCTTCAGTAGTGTTTAACCCGTTCGGGTATTTACTGTCTAGTTCAATGATATATTCGGTTTCCTTTTTTCGTAGCAGTTTTTCTCTGTCGCCTCCTCGGACGAGGGGCGCTACCACATCAATAACATAGTATGTTAAGTTGGATAGATCATTGTTATGTGTGGATTTGAAGTGACGTGCTACCGGGTAAGTACTGTCACTATTAACTATGGCACACAAGTGTTGCAAGATCCTGGCGTGCACCTGTAGCTTGGTACTGCCCACATAACGAAGGCCACAGGTGCACGTCAGGACATATATTGCAAACTCACTGTGACAGTTAAAATATCCTCGAATAGCTTTCCTCCTAGAGCTGAAAGGTGTAAAGTAATGTGACGTGTTAACACCGAATTTACAAGCCCTACAGGAGGAACATTTAAAGAAACCTTTTTGTTTTAGCCAGGTACTGCCACTACCTAGTTCTGGACTGTTTTTGACTAGACAGTTGTGCATGCTTGGTGCTCTTTTATACGTTATGGTGGGGGCACAGGGGATAATATCACCCAAGACACTATCAGTTTGAAGGATAGGCCAGTGCTTCCTCACAATAGATCTTATTTGTCTCTCTTGTTTGCTGAATGCCAATATGAGTCGAGGAGCAGGGTTGTCTGACTCCAGTTCTACAGTTTTGGATGTCAGGAGTGATTCCCTAGGCTTAGCTCGACACCGCCTAAGCGCGCTATTTAAGACTTTGTCTTTATAGCCCCTAGCTCTTAATCTGTTCATCGTGATTTGTGCCTCATGTTCAAAAATTTCAGGAGTGCTGCTGATCCTTTTAACTCTGAGCAACTCCCCATACGGAATATTGGTGATTACGTGTTGGGGATGCTTGCTACTAGCGTGTAATATACTGTTACCAGCCGTGGGTTTACGGTATAACGATGTGGTAACAGTATTATTAGCAATGGTGACATGAACATCTAGGAAATCTGCTTGCTCTTTGCTAATGTTGGCCGTGAAGAACAGATTGTCATTGTTCTGATTAAGAGCATCAACAAATACACGAGCACTTTCCTCATCACCCTCCCAAATACAAAACACGTCATCAATAAACCGTTTCCAGTATTGAACCTTGTGAAATCCGGGAGTGTCGATGAGACCGCGCTCCTCCCACCAGCCCACATGTAGACATGCGTAGCTGGGGGAGAAGCACAATCCCATCGCCACACCTCGCACTTGTCTCCAGACATTCTTAGCAAACATAAAATAATTGTTATGCAAACACCAATGCACTAACTCACATAACATCTTGTTGTGTGCGTAATATTCACAGGATCGTGAACCAAGGTAGTGTTTGATGGCGTTCAAACCTTTGGAGTGATCTATGGAGGTGTATAGTGACTCTATGTCTAAAGTCAGAATACACCAATCTTCGCGCCACTGGATAGAATTAAGTTTGTTTAGAAAGTCCCCCGTGTCTTTCAGGTAACTGGGCAAGTCTTTGACAATGTCCTGCAGAAAAAAGTATATGTACTGTGAGATATTCTCCCCCACGCTGTTAATGGCCGCTATTATGGGACGGCCCGGAGTGGGAATTTTCTGCTTATGAATTTTGGGGATCAAATACAGTATCGGTATTACCGGGTGTTCTATGTGAAGGTAGTCAAATTCAGTCTGGGAGATCAAATTATTTCTTTTGTAAGACATTAGCATTTTTTTCAAATTGTCTTTGGCTCGTTTATAAGCCATCCCATTTGATCTTTCATAACAAGCGGGGTCACTTAACTGTCTCATGGCTTCGGCCGTATATTCTTCCTTTCTCCACAAGACAATATTACCCCCCTTGTCAGACTTGTTAATAACCACTTCCTGGTTTTGACTTAATTTTTTCATTAAAGTACTATACTGTATGATCCTGGCATTGTTCTTGTGCGTTTGTGCCTGCACAGTACGGTTTAACTTTTTCAGATCTTCCGTCACGCATTCGTGATAAATGTCAATTGCATCTTTTGGCATGACAGGTAAAAAAGTGCTTACCGGCTTGAAAGGACTTTCTCCAGCTCCTTTTTGGCGAATGTCCACATTTATCAATTCTCTTTGAGTGTTTAAAACACCTTCATCACTGGATGTTGAATCCACAGCCTCTCCCAGGTCACATAGGGTGAGCAAGAGTCTGGCATCTCTTGCTGCTGGGGCTGCTGGAACTGTGACAGTGGTACTGCTGTTGGTGGTGGTGTTGGCAGTACGTTCCTTATTTTTAGTCACAGTTTTGGATGCAAAAAACTTTCTAAGTTTAAGTTTGCGAATAAACTTAAAGACATCCGCTCTCGTATTGGTGTAGTTAAATGAACTTTCCGGACAAAAATTGAGTCCTAGGGCTAGTAATTGCTCTTCTGCTGTAGTTAGGGTGACATCGGAAAGGTTAGTAATGGTACAATCCTTTATTGTTTCTTCTTGTTGAACCATTGTTTCTTTTTCTTTTGCTGCTGTTGCGGCTGCTGTGGCTTTCCTCTTTTTGCGTCTTGCATGGCGTCTTGCGTTACGCCTTTTGCGTTGTAATTCTTTTTGTGTCTGGGACGCAATGTTTGCAGCCGGTCCTCTACTAAAAAATCGATTTCTTCGCCGATTTCTAAAATTCTTCCCGGTTGACCTTCTGTGTTGCTGATTTCTGAAAGGGACATGCTGGATGAGCTGGCCAGCGAGACTGTATCCGGATCCGAGTTTTCCATCAACTCTTCCTGTTGATTGGTTCTAGCCGCATTGCCTCCGCCTGCACCTACACCGGCTGCGGCTTGTTTCGTCAATTTGACTTGCTTAGCTCGGTCATACTTTCTGGCAAACGTATAAATTTGCCCAGTCTCATAATCTTTTATGTCTCTTGCGAATTTATGCACTTTTCTGATCTTAATGCGCTCTTCGTGTTTGTGCAATCTCTCGCTGATCTCCTTGCGCGTGTTGGTTATCAGTAACTTAGTATCCGGGTCTGTAGTGGCATCCAGCTGCTCATTAATACCCTTGATTTCCTCCAGCAGTTTTTCGCGATCTATGACCGCATATTTAATGAGCACTCTTACTAAGTTCATCGAAGCATCCAAGTTTAGCTCACCCCACTCCTTTAACATTGCTGGATTGGGGTCCTCGAAGCTGGGTGCCAGCATGATCCGCAGACCACGCGGAACCCGACCGGCTTCAACATATTTGGTGAGCGACTTGTGCTCCCACCACTTGGTAATCTCCGACTTGGTTTTTTTCTCCAGGACTTTCAACAGTTGTTTGGCGTCCTGTTGTGCACCGTTGGGTTGACTGCTCGCCGCATTGGTGGTTGGAGCACTTTTCCGTATATTGTTGAAAAGCGTCTCAGCGGCGTCCTCCCTCTCTCTCTCCAAACTTGCTGACATTGTGCGACTGGAGAGGTTTAATTGTTAAAATATGTAACCCGGCGGCTCGCGCCGCTGCCGGTCTCTTCACTGCACGCCAATTCTCTCCACCTGAGAATCCCAAAATAGTAGCCCCGCTGTGGTTGGACGCCACTCACCGACTGCCAGCCGCTCAGACCTGCCGTTAGTGAGTAGTAGTCCGCCGACACGAAGGCTCTTGCTTTCGGCTCAGGGGGTCAGGTGAAAATTTCCTCTTCCGAAACGAACGTTGCTTTCAGCTGTTGTAATCCTGACCTCTTGCTGGTGAGCGGGTTCCGTAAACGAGGACAGCTGCTCCCCGTATAACATGAACGGTAAAATCTTCAGAAAACGCCACACTCCTGCTGTGGAAACGAAGACACGGACCCAATGGCTGCAGTAAAGGAGATTTTCTTAGAAACCTCTCTGGTTACGCGTTTCGAGCAACTAGTGCCCTTGGTCACACACCGCGCACCAGGTCAGCTACAAATTTAAACCATTTTTTTGAAGTGATGCTCCACCCATTTTCGTGAGTCACAAGGTGTAGACATAGAAAAAACACGTATTATATTGTAAACTACGTGCACACCTATATTTACAATCTAAACAACAGTGATGTCATCAGTGATGTCACTAACCATGTCATGAATGATGTAATATGTGACATCATCAGCAGTGGATTGCAGGTGCGCGATATATAGTTAGTGCAACTAACTATATATGAAATTTCAATGGTTTTGTGTGAGTAAAATAAGGTTTTGAAAAGGCTAATCCCTAACTATATATGGTGTATAACCAATGGTTTTTTCAGTGAATTTTCAAGGTTTTGTAAATGCAAATTCCTAACTATATATGGCCTAAAACCTATGGTTTTTTCTGTGAATTTCAATGGTTTTTTAATAGCAAATATCAAAAGCTGTCAAATGTCAAGTACGTGATAGGTAAAAACTTTTTCGTGTTTATGCACGCTGATGTGCTTTGAACGCTGCCCCCCCCTCCCCTCTTTTCTCTTAGTAGTACTCTCTCTTTGCAGATAGTGAAGAGTAGTTAACGCAGGCCTTTACCCCCGTTGTAATCCGTCGTGCCTGCTTGTCTCTCCATTTGATTGATTGTTATCCAAGTATTTACTGTTTTACAATTGATTCTCTTTGGTTAATTCTCTATTTACAAACAAGCACAAAGTCGCAATACTCTGTTTAGTCTTTGAAGATAGTGAAAAATCGTGAAAAATCGTGTAAAAAAATAAAAGTAATCGAGCAAAATCAGTAGGCCACTAATTGGATCTCTTTTTGACCTCGCTAAAATAGAAATATTAGGAACAACCCTTCATGAGAAATACGAAAATAGTGAGATGAACTGAGCTCCACACCATGAGGGCTGAAAGACAGCTCGGCTCCGTCACCCACCCCGCCCAAAATAACGACAAACCCTATGCAAATATTAAAAATATAGACAACACACCAGCAAAGTAACAGGGTAAAACATTTTATTAAATAACTATTTACATTACGTTGGTTTATGAGGTGTTGTCAGTAGTGGACCGATGTGTGAATAGGTCGGAACCAACACAAGGCGCCAAGATCCGGATGGCAAGTCCTGGATGTTGGGTGCCATAGTTCAGAGTTCTGAGCAGCGCTTGTACACTGTCTGAAGCTTATTTCCACCTACTGCAGCTTCACTATTCTCAAAGTAAGTGAGGGTCGTTTGTGGACCTGACTGCATTTGAAAACAATGTGATATGGTACCTCCCTAAACCGCTTGACGGAGGCCCCCGAGGGGCGGTGTGATGGCACGGACTCGGAGAAGACGCTTGGCTCCGACCCCCTCCCCAAGTCTTATAGCACTGGTGTAGCCTGAGATCGCCCCCGACATAGGCGGCCGGCTCCCGGGGTCCGGCGGAACTTTTTGCCTTTTGATGACTCTTCTATTCTGGACCTTGTCCCACAATCCGTTTGACCTGAAGACACGCTGTAGTGGGGCGCCCCTTTACCGTTTTAGTTGCCATTCCGCCCGCTTTTGCTACACTGTGCCTCTTACGCCATTCAGCTGTTTACCGCCCGCTCTTGCGACTACAGCGTCTCGCTCACCATGTAGTTGAGTTGCTCCCGCTCTTGCGATGCAACGATAAGCGACTGCCACAGGACTCTCAAAATGGCGGCCGGCTCTTCAGATTTGGGCGTGGTCCACTAAAATGGCCCTGGGACACCTTGGAACTAGGACGCTTCCCTGATAGGGCTTGGGTCCCATTCTCGAAAGCGTCCCCTCAGCCGTGAAGATTCTACAAAAGTCTTGGGGGCCCCCGACTCCCGCAGGCTTCTGGTGCGGAGCGGCTGCCATGTTTGCTCGTGGAATGGCCACGACGGAGCTACGAGATGGTGGTGCTCTCATGCTGACGCCAGCTTTAGTTTGAAACATCCAGAAACACTGTAGACTACCAATTCGATCAGTTCCGGTAGCGCCCCAACATGACCCGGTAGAGAAGAACTTGCCCTCCCCTCTTTGACTGATGGTTCTTGTTGCCTGTCCCCTCTGTTGTCATTTAACAGAACTTTTTGGACTGCTGAAAGGGGTTGTGTTCCGAACGCTGGTTAGTGGAGACATTTTGACTATATTCTTGACCTACGTTGTCGCGTAATGCGTTATATGACACGCCGCGTTAGCGCACCCGGAAGTGATCCGGGGCGCAGCGCGCAGCGCGTAACGTAAGCATAACAGGTCATGTGACTTGTTAATAAAACATTTTATTGGTTCATTATACTTTTGTTATTTTAATAATGAAAAGCTTGGTCATATGACCTAAAAAATACGCTTTTTATTGATTTCGAACATTGTTTTTTTAAAACATATATGTTATAATATTCCAGGCTAATGTACTTTCCCGGAAAATTTACAACTGTCCTGCAAGTAAAATATATTCCTTTTTCGAGAAAAAGGGCGTTTCTTCGTCCCATGACGGGGCCGTTGAATAAAAGAGGCTCGGCCTGCTGTCTTAGTCGCCGATACGCCTGATTATCAGATTCTTATCGATCACTTTATGTTGCAGGAGTGGAAAACACAACTGCCCTTGACCATTTATCTTTACTGCGTTCCTACGTATTATACCTTTTATCCGTCATGTAATTGGACTGCTTTATTTCACTTGCCTTTTACTGATTCGAAAACGGTGACTAAAAGTAAAAACTTTACCAATGTAAATACTACTACCATGTTTTGTTTTAAAAACCTTTATTGTGAAAATGTCAGTATACAAATACAGGCCTATAACCACGTGGGCCGGCCACGGAGCAAACTGAAATCATATATGATGAGGAGACATTTACATTATAGAGGAACGTAACGAGCGGGCCATTAGGTTGCAAGAACTAGGTTGTCTAACGGTTGCGGAATCGGTGGATGTACATTTTGTAATTAAAATACGACAAGGCCACTTACAAAAAAATGATCTAGATATACATTTGCGGGCAAGTACCATGGGTGACCTTAATTCGAACTTTCAATAGTACAGTAATCAATAACACATCAGAACTTAATATCAATAGGGATGTCGAAATATTCAATCAATTCTCGTCCCCGCCCGCCATGAGCATCAAAACTGCATTCATATCTCGTGATATCAAGGTTGTTCAACCAGTACACAACAAGGAGTTACGAGTCCCATTTATACCGGCGCCATTTTGGGCGAGGCCGGGCAGGTCCAAGATATAGTCAAAATGTCTCCACCAACCATCGGCCAGACCAGAACCCCTTTCGGCCCTTTATGCTACAAGATAGTGTCTTCCATTCAGAAAATATTGTTGGCAGCATTTTGAAAGGAAAGATAAACAGCCATTCTCCTAGTGAGTCTCACATTGTTACATTTAGGAAGAATGTTGAAGAGTAGTATGTGGAAAATCTGAAGCCATTTTTCTACAAACTCTCAATCAGCCTTGGATGGAAAAAAAAATCCTGAAGAATGTACAAACTGAAAACCAATTTTTGTCTGTATAGCATCAACAGCAACGCTTGAGTCAGCTTTGTGTAAAGCCGCCATTTTGATTCAATCAATAACGTCCCCCTGCACACATTCAGGGACCTGGTCGTGTCTTCAGGTGAAACGGATTGTGGGACAAGAAGCAGAAAGGAAAAGGAAAAAAGTTCAGCCGGACCTCGGGAGCCGGCCGCCTATGTCATGGGCGATCTTTGGCCACACCAGGGCAATAGTGAAGCTGCAGCAGGTGCAAATAAGCTTCAGACAGTCTTACAAGCACTGCTCAGAACTCTCAACTATGGCACTTAACATCCAGGACTTGCCATCCGGATCTTGGCGCCTTGTGCTGGTTCCGACCTATTCACACATCGGTCCACTACTGACATCACCTCATAAACCAACGGGGCACCCCACGCCAACTTTCGGCGCAGCATTGTAGGATGGCCACACCAGTGCGGCAACTTGCTGGACACCACCTCGGTGCCATCCGGATCTCGGCACGTTCGAGTCACTGTACCGCAAGAGTGACCGGAACTCAGCTGGACACGCCGTCTTTCGGCTCAGCATTGTAGGATGGCCACACCAGTGCAGCAACTTGCTGGACACCACCTCGGTGCCATCCAGATCTCGGCGCGCTGTGCTGCCTTCGGCCTACTGTAGCCGCAAGTGCGGATGCAACTCAGTTGGACGGCGAGTGAAACGCTAAGGGGCGCCCCACTGCAGCCGAGGAGCCTCCATCTTGGGGGAGACGCACAGCCCCCACTGACTGACGCGACCTTACAGGCCAACGGGGCGCCCCACGCCGACTTTCGGCGCAGCATTGTAGGATAGCCACACCAGTGCAGCAACTTGCTGGACAACAACTCGGTGCCATCCGGATCTCGGCGCGTTGTGCTGCCTTCGGCCTATTCGCACATCGGTCCACTACTGATGCCGCCTCACGTGCCAACGGATTTTCTACGCTTTTTGTAGCCCTATGCCGCATAACAGGTCCTGTGACTTGTTTATAAAACTTTTCATTGGTTCATTTTACTTTTGGTTTCCTAATGATGGAAGGCTTGGTCATATGACCTAAAAATAACACTTTTCATTGGTTTAGAACATTTTTTTTCCCCAAACGATGAAAGCCCCACCTTGTTTCTGGATGTTTCAGACTGAAGCTGGCGTCAGCATGAGAGCACCACCATCTCGTGGCTCCGTCGTGGTCATTCCACGAGCAATCATGGCAGCCGCTCCCCACCGGAAGCCTGCAGGAGTCGAGGGCCCCCAAGACTTTTGTAGAATCTTCACGGCTGAGGGGACGCTTTCGAGAATGGAGCCCAAGCCCTAGCAGGCAAGCGTCCGAGTTCCAAGGTGTCCCAGGGCCATTTTAGTGGACCAGGCCCAAATCCGAAGAGCCGTCCGCCATTTTAAGAATCCAAGGCAGCCGCCTATCGCTGCACCGCAAGAGTGGGCGCAACTCAACTACATGGTGAGCGAGACGCTGTAGCCGCAAGAGCGGGCGATAAACAGCTGAATGGAGGATGAGGCACAGTGTAGCAAAAGCGAGCGGAATGGCAACTGAAACGGTAAAGGGGTGCCCCAGTACAGCAGACGAGCCTCCACCTGGGGAGGCCCGTTCACGCCGCCTCCCCCACGCCCCCCCCGGGGCGCCCCACGCCGTTTTTCGGAGCAGCATTGTAGGATGCCAAAACAAATGCGGCAAGTTACTGGACATCACCTGGGTGCCATCCACATCTCAGCGCGTTCTGCTGCCTTGGGACTATTCGCACAACAGACCGCTACTGACGAGGCCTCCCCCCGCACCACCCGGGACGCCCCATGCTGTTTTTCTGAGCTGCATTGTAGGAAACCAAAAACCAGTGCGGCACCCAGGTAACATCACCTGGGTGCCGTCCAGAACTCAGCACGTTGTGCTGCCTTGGGACTATCCGCACAAAAGACAGCTACTGACCATTGTTGCTTCTTTGTGCCAAAAAATGTTTAAATGTATTTACAGTTTTTTTTGCGTTCGTTATATTTATAAAGTTAATAAAGTTTTATAATCCTACTTTGTTGGAGTACTATATATTTTTACAAAATCGGGTGAATGGGGCCTTGAATTGGGTTATTGTCATGTGTGGGCTTTGGAAGTGTGCTGCCACAGGATCGGACATTTCAAACTCAAATGCACGTTCTTTTTCTTACCTTTCCGATGCATGGAGCGCAATAGCAGGCAGAGAAAGGGTGATGCAAGTGTTGAACACTGCCTAGCCTGGCAAGTTACTGGCAGTGCCCCCCCCCCACCCCCCCGCCCGCTCCTGAAAGAGGGCACACACACACCGCCGCCCCGAGTACTTCACATATCTTTAAAAGACCATGCGCTTGTTAATGAGGCTTAAATGGTTTATCACCCCTTCTAGAGCCCCTGCATCGGCCCTCTGACGTTTCCTGGAAGAATTAGCACGTAACACAATACCAAGCCCTGTCAGCTGAAACCCCCGAGGAATCGGGTTTTTGCTTGCAGGAATCGGGAGGCGGGAGACTAGCACTGAAATCGGTAGTCTCACGCCTGAATCGGGAGGGTTGGCATGTCTGGATTCTCTGCAGCTGGGCCCATAAACTACATCCGCAGGGCTAGGTGATAGCCTGGGACCGGCCTGGACAATCGGACACAGAGGAAGAGGAGTATCAGAGGGTGCGGTAGTGAATAGGGTGAAAGGGAGGTGTCAGGCGGGCACAGGGTGTGATTCTCAGGGAAGAGCAGCGCAGATGGGGGAGGTTTATGGCCCATGCATGAGAGAGAGAGCGGGGGTGACCAGTGCGTGAGGGAGATGCTTGCGAGGGTGGGGAGCCGTGCTGAGAATCGACGGCATGCAGAGAGTGGGTCTGGTCAAGGCATCTAAAATGGCTGCCGTGCACGACAAAATTGTGCCATTGGAAAAAAGGCAAGATGGCGCATACAATGTTTATCAATAAGGATTCATTTATAACAAAATATTTTATCGCAGTGACAAATTGGCGGTCAACACTTCCTGATTTCTATCGAATCGAACGTTAACAGACGTCACGCAGCAAAACAAAAAAAAAAAAACGCTCACGCACAGCCGCTGGAAGACATGTATCAACATATATGAGCCTCCTCAGCCACCCTCAGAAAACATAAGGGATCAGGATACGTCTCCCACACCCCCTTATACCTAGTAATTTAATTAAAACGAAACACAAAATGGCGAATTCCCGTTTCGCTACCAGTTTGCAGCCCAGTTCGCGACCCGAGAAGCACTTCTACCGTGAAAAATCAATTTTTTTTTATTTTCCCCACGGGACCCTTTAATAACCCCAACATCATTCCTAGGGGGTCAAGAGGGGTCTACCTTGCCCCCTTTCATTAAATTCCCCCTTCGTTTTTCACCTCTTCTTCTCTCTCGATCCTACCGAGAGATAAGATGGCGCACGCACAGCCGCTGGAAGACATATATCAACATATATGAGCCTCCTCAGCCACCCTCAGAAAACATAAGGGATCAGGATACGTCTCCCGCACCCCTTATACCTAGTAATTTAATTAAAACGAAACACAAAATGGCGAATTCCCGTTTCGCTACCAGTTTGCGGCCCAGTTCGCGGCCCGAGAAGCGCTTCTACCGTGAAAAATCAATTTTTTTTTATTTTCCCCACGGGACCCTTTAATAACCCCAACATCATTCCTAGGGGGTCAAGAAGGGTCTACCTTGCCCCCTTTCATTAAATTCCCCCTTCGTTTTTCACCTCTTCTTCTCTCTCGATCCTACCGAGAGATAAGATGGCGGCCGCTCCGGACTGTTTAGAATGTTGACAGACACCGGAAAGCCAATCAGCTTTCGCGAAAAGTAAGCGGACCGGAGCGCAGCCCGGAGCGCTGTTACAGATATATATCTTGTTTTGAACGTTAATTTCTCAAAATCCACTGGAGCACATATATTGAGACCTAGCAAAGGCACATCGGGCTAACAGTCCCTACAATTTTGCCAAGTTTCGTGCAAATCCATTCAGCCGTTCGAGCTAAAAGTGAGGCCAACCGCCCTATGGAAAACTCAATGTTAAAAACGCGTTTTGGGACCCCCCTTTTTTCTCGGCCCCCCCTTGACGAAACCCCCCCAAATTTTCAAGGGCTGCTCAGAAACAAAATGTGCCATTTTCATGAAAATTTCAGCCGATTCCGTCCACAAACGCCAAAGTTATTAGACATAGAATTTTCAAAAATCCCATAGGGAAAAAATCCTAACTATATATACCTACTGGCGACAGCCAGTAGGTAATATATATATATATATATTACGGAATTCGGTGTCTCGATGCCAGCATCTAGCCTTCTTGCTAAGCCACAAGGATACCTCGGACATGGATCAATTCTGTGCAACTCTTTTTTTTTGAAGTAG